>NC_060190.1:43459371-43529371 GCF_021184085.1 Oncorhynchus gorbuscha | reverse complement strand
TTAATATTCAGACGGTAAACAGAAGAAGCTACCGGGAGATTTATTTATTATGCTCTGGAGAGAAACAGGAGCAGGGGAGGCAGGTGAACCCTGGACGACCCTGGGAGCTGTCACACAGACAGGATCTGCTTATTATGCAAATGTTGAAGTGAGCCTGTAGGATTCCATTAGCCCACCCAGCTGGGACCGTGGATGTGTCTCAGTGTTGTACTCATGCACTGCATATTGCTGTTAATTTGCAAATGTATATCAAATCTCCCCGAAATGGCCACCATGCAAACAGACCATATCCCATGATGGTGACACTGAGAGGAAGGGTGATGGTGATGACGATTATGATGAACATGATGATGGTGATGATGATTGTAATTCAACAATAACAACCTCAAGTAGTAAATACATTTGAATAATGTTTAGATTATTGTAATTCAACAATAACAACCTCAAGTAGTAAATACATTTTAATCATGTTTAGATTATTGTAATTCAACAATAACAACCTCAAGTAGTAAATACATTTTAATAATGTTTAGATTATTGTAATTCAACAATAACAACCACAAGTAGTAAATACATTTTAATCATGTTTAGATGACTGTAATTCAACAATAACAACCTCAAGTAGTAAATACATTTTAATCATGTTTAGATGACTGTAATTCAACAATAACAACCTCAAGTAGTAAATACATTTTAATCATGTTTAGATGACTGTAATTCAACAATAACAACCTCAAGTAGTAAATACATTTTAATCATGTTTAGATGACTGTAATTCAACAATAACAACCTCAAGTAGTAAATACATTTTAATCATGTTTAGATGACTGTAATTCAACAATAACAACCTCAAGTAGTAAATACATTTTAATCATGTTTAGATGACTGTAATTCAACAATAACAACCTCAAGTAGTAAATACATTTTAATCATGTTTAGATGATTGTAATTCAACAATAACAACCTCAAGCAGTAAATACATTTAAAATTATGTTTATTGATTGTGTATTTCCATTTCTTCAATGGTAATCAAAAATGGGGAACAAGTACTGTACATAAATCAATAATGAAGTACATACTGTATCTGAATTGGCTTCTCTACAGATCTTAATTGTATTCTCTGTAGTAGTCAAACACACAAGATGAGTCTACAAGACCAACACAAATGCTAACACACACACACACACACACACACACACACACACACACACACACACACACACACACACACACACACACACACACACACACACACACACACACACACACACACACACACACACACACACACACACACACACACACACACACACACACACACACACACACACACACACAACAGCAAAAAGGTTTACACAGGAGACAGTAGTCAACACAGCAGGACTGCTGGATGAAGAGGAGCACAGGCACATAAATTAATTTACACTGTGATTATTTTTCACCATCCAGGCCTCTCCACAACTGAACCACACCCTCAGGAGTTGCTCTTGTACTTGATTCCTATAGGGAAAACATACACATGCAAGGGTTACAGCAACTCATCTATCAATCATAGGAATCACTGTGTGATCGGAAACAGGTCCCCTGGTCTGGTTATTATGAAGACGTATCTCTATTTGCACACTGTCTCTATCCGTCTTTAACTCACTACCATTCTCCATATCACCCAATCACATCAATCAATAATGCAATGAGAGTATACTGTGGTATTGCCATGATGAAAAACTGACACAGTAGCAAAAGAAAACAAAAGGGAGAATAGTGACAAAGGGGAAATATAATATACATTGTTTCTCCATACACTGTCGGTTGAATTCAAAGGTGTGCCATCTTGTACATATAGGAAGGGAAGTCAATATGACTACTAGTGCTAAGCTGCCTTCTGGGTCCGTATTTTTGATGTGCTTCAGAGTAGGAGTGCTGATCTATCAGGTCCCCCCGTCCCTTCATTACAATCTCAATGGCAAAACTGATCCTAAATCAGCCCTCCTACTCTGAGATGCTTTATGAATACGGGCCCTGGACCCATGATGCTCCAGCAGCTTCCTGACCTGTGAACCCAGTGATGAGGGGAAATCTCACTTGACCAAATACCTTTCAGAGATCAATGACCACTGATGCTAGAGTGAATAGAAAGACACATGAGAAACACTCAAGTGTCAATGGCTTATAGTGACTGGCCCTGTCTCTACTACCACGCCTGACACCTGGTCTATGTGAGTGAAGACAGACATGGCATCTAAACACAATAAATAAAGGTAAGTGGCTTACATAATGAAGAACGGTTAATTTGTGAATTATTATGATTATTACTAGACTGTGCTGGATATTTACAAATGAACGGCTGTTATAAATACATCCATTCTGTTGGAGCCTGGCATATTATTAGAAAATGGTAAAACATTCAGAAAAAAAAACAAGTTCCTCAAAACCTAAAAAGGTAAAATAATGATTAGCTATATAATTTAAGATACATCTTTTTAAAAGGTTAAGAGACAGCATGGTTAATCTCTTATTCTTTTTTGTATTAATCTCTAAAAGACATGTCAATGGCACAACAGCCACAGTTAAACACATATTTTGTCCCCTTATTACAAAATGAATCCAATTTATAGGTTTAGCGTACAGAAATGTATTACCATGCTGAATTTAAGGTTTCAGTTCCATATAATCCATATAATTAAAACGTCTGAAAGTGCTTTGCAAATTTGAGAATGTGAATCTCTTTTTTCTCAAGTTTGTCAAAATGCTTACTTTAATTGTGTTGTTAGGTCTCCTTCGATTTCAGAGTGATTTGGATGTTAGCATTTTTCCCCCACTGATAAAAATGTGCTTTAGTTTTATGATAACAGTTTGGAAGAGGTAGACCTCGATTAGAAATCTACATTTCGCCAGATGATAATTAATAGTTTGGGGAAACATGACATGATAAACATGTGCCTATATTATACTGCAAAATACCGTTAGAGCATTGGGCCAGTAACCGACAGGTCGCTGGTTTGAATCCCAGAGAAGGTGAAGAATCTGTCATTGTGTGATTGACCAAGGCACATAACCCTAATTGCTCCTGTAAGTTGCTCTGAAAAAGTGTGTCTGCTAAATTACTAAGATGTAATGGGGTCAAGGCACATTCGAATGGTTCCTGAAACTAACTTTGAAAACATACATTCTCGATGTGCAGGAAATGTTTCATGAATGTATGTCTCACTGAAAAATATAAACACCACAACAGAAGTTGGATCGACCAGATTCTTACCATCCGAGCCCACCACAGAGTCATGCAGCTTATGCAATGCTGAGTCCATAATAAAGTCATGGGTCCACTATAGATCGTCATTGTCTTCAGATCACTTCAGTTAGTAGGCTAACTGTTTTTTCAGAAAATATATTTACTTTCAATATTTAAATACAGATCTTCTAATAGAGAAAATAAAAAGTTGAATCCTGTTGATTTCCAGATCATGCATAACTTTTGTCTAACTTTGGTCCTCAACTCGAGGTAAGGTGCCATTGCATGAACAAACCGAGGGACAATCTAAGCAGTCAACGTCATCACGGGTCCTAGGGTTGAATTACTTCTGAAGTGTATAGGCTGAGGTTGTGATTGAATTGAGGCGCTTGACAGGTCAACCTGTTTCAGGTAAGGGTCGAGGGTATTTTCTTTACACGTTTAAAATTATATTTTGAACAATGAGCTGTAGACTTCATATACAACGAAGTCATAGGCTATTAATAAATCATTTGACATGTCAAGAGCGAAAGAGAGGGCGTGAGAGAGACAGAAAGGCCACAAAGGGCAGAAGAAGTGATGTAGGAAGAGATAAAGAATAAAGAGAGAGATAGCTCTGTGTGCGTTGGCCTTTCGTTGAGGTAGCAAAGAAAAGGGAGATAAAATAAAGACTAAGAGAGAGCAAAAGAGATAGTGGGAGAGAAGAAAGGAGATAAAGAATAAAGAGAGAGAGAGAGCTCTGTGTGTTTGGGCCTATCCTGTCATTTATCAGGGCCCTGGAAAATCTACCTTCAGAGAGGCTCTGAGTGATGGTACTCACTGACCTCCTCCTCCACTCTCCATCACACCACACCTCAGTGGGCTGCACTGACTGCAGACCCATGCCCCAGCTGGGTGCAGTCCATTTCATAAAACTGGGCCGTTGTTCACAAAGGTTCTTAGAGTAGGAGTGCTGATCTAAAAGGCTTAATTGACCCAAGATCAGCATGCCTACTCTAAGAACCTTTGTGAATGAGGGCCCTGGGCTACTCTCAACATCCCTATGTAATAGATAGCATAGTAAGTAACAGGTCCAAAACATGAATTGCCTACTGAAAAAAACTGAAGTAGGCAGAAAAGCATTATTGGAATACAGATTGCATTATGTAGGCTAAATATGGATGTTGCCATGGTCTCCCCTTCAATGGAGGATACCAATTGAGGCTTAATGAGAATTTCACTTTGCCTTATTTGTAAATTCGCTTTGGCTATCTACTCTACTTTAAGAGCACTCTAGTCTGAGTGTGTCAGAGCTCAGAATAAATGATGAATTTATGAACGCTCAACACCAGTTGAATGTGGCCGGTGTCAGTAAACGTCGGCAAAAAATGCATAATTAAATTGTTGCCAGCAGCACAGTTACAGTCACCAACACTCTGGATAACATGAAAACAGCCTAACCAGCTCTGCTAGGGAGAGTAAAATGGTCAGAGTGAGGTGTTCTCTCTTTTGTGTCTGGAAGTAACTAGCAAACTAGCCAACGTTAGCCAGTTAGCTTGGGTGCTTGACTGCAGTTGTGTGGTCAGAACAGGCTCCTAGGCTAGAGCGTCCAGTGTGTGCTCTGCGCACTCTGAGAGCTCTGAATTTATGAACGCCCAGAGATCACTCTTAACGCACTCTGGCACTCCAGATTGAATTTATGAACACACCCAAAGGCAAATGTAACTTCAGTGGTGTACAATATCTGTAAAAAATACTTTCAGTAGGATCCTAGTAGTTTGGGGGGTATCTGTACTTTAGTATATATATTTATGACAACTTTACTTTTTACTCTACTACATTCCTAAAGAAAATATATATTTTTTACTTTCATACATTTACCCTGACACCCAAAAGTAGTTGCTACATTTCGAATGCTCAGGCAGGACAGCATGGTCCAATTCCACACCTATCAATATAACGCATTGTCATCCCTACTGCAAACACAAATATTTAGTTTGTAAATTATGTCTGAGTGTTGGTGTGCCGCTGGCTGTCCATAAATTCATTTTTTTTAAACTAGAAAATAAGAAACCGTGCTGTCTGGTTTGCTTAATATACGGAATTTGATGTAGACCTATAGTATTTACATTTACTTTTTATGTATGTTAATTGAGTAGGATTTTTCTTTTTATCAAATACTTATTTATTAAACCAGATACTTAAAAAATATATATACATTAGACTTTTACTCAAGTAGTATTTTACTTGACTTTCACTTTTGCTTGAGCAATTGTTTAAGGTATATTTACTTTTACTCAAGTATGACAATTGAGTAATTGTTACACCACTGTCTAACGTTAGGTAAATGGTGTCAAAAGGGTTATGCTACCTTCCGCCAAGCACAAGATGTAAGGACATTCTATATCACCCCTCATGACTGCTCATAAATGGTTTGTGAAGCATCTATGTAAGTGTCATGATGGGTTATGGTGGTTTCATTAAGCCTAAAAAGTTCATCATTCATTTTAAAGTGGAACATGTTTATTTATTTTTTGAATGGCCAGTTTCATAATAGTTAGGCCTACACGGGGAACGTCTATTAGATACTGGTCATTAAATGATCTCTGAGATTGTAAGGGGATAATATGAGATTTTAAAAATCATATCTCTCAATTTTCTCTGTAGCCTAATGTGTTTTATTCTTATCTCAACAACCAATTCATTATCAAATATTATGCTTGCAGCTAGTGCTCCTGCTGTTTCCTACAGGCATAACATCTAACAGAATCCTCTGTAACCTACTCACGTAGTTATTACCAGAACGTCGAGGTCAATGATCAGACTACGGTGATAACATTATATCAGCGTAATTCTATACACCATTGCAAAAGGCTATTTGAACATAGACCCGTGTGCCATTCTGCATGCATGCATCTGCATTTAAGCAGTGTCGCACACATTTTCCATTGGATTTAATAGAAATGGTTTGCAATGTAGTTATCCCGTCCCAGTATTGTGGCAATAGTTCATCTGGGCTATTTACAAAAACATATCAAAACATAAATCATTGTTTTAGGCTACAATATAAATGACCGCGAAAGACCCCATAGTGCACGTGCCACTCTAATTCCTTGACATTCTTCACCGCACATGACCTGCTTTTAGACCCTTTTCAAGATGTTACCCCCACACGCCGTCTGAAACGGAGAAGAGAACACACACCATCTATTTTACATTGGGAATATTAAATAAATGCCTAAATTCAGCATGAAATGAAATGTTCCATGGTATCAAAATTATTTATAAAGGCTAGTAGCCTATAACACAACATCAAAAAGCATAGCACATAGCCTGTATAGCCAGTGAGAGTAGACTAGATTAGGCCTAGGCTATATTTAATAGACACGGCAAGTTTTCTGGTCTTAAAATTCATTTCCTATCATTTCTCGATAGGGTCCGTCACTTTTTATCAGCAGTGGTTTTGCTACAGATTTCAGCATGGGTAGAGAAAAAAGCAACTAGCCCAATTTACCGAGTAGCCTAATTCAATTCAAAACGAATTACTTTCAAAGTTTAAGTAGTGCAGCCAACAAACATGTTTTAAAGTTGGACTAGATCTATATACATTTTTCCATCTCTTAAATGAAGTTAAAAACTGTAAATGACTGCTGGCAAGTTAATGACGGACATAACAATTTAGATTATGGAGAAAAACAACAATCGACTGGTCACTATTGATTCCCGCATTATGCTGATATGTTTTGGGGGAAACAAGGGTGAAACAACGTGACAACGGGCGGAAACGTGAGGGAGATGGGGTACATTCAGAATTTGAAAGTGGCTCATATATAGTCGGATATTGGTTGAAAAATAAACCCTTAAAAGGCACAACAAATTAACTATACCAGCATGCTGATGTATAGCCTACATGTTTTAAATTATGTCTATATACTCATGTAGGCTCTAGATGTTAAGAAAATACAAATTTAAGAAAATAAGTTGCTACTGCATCAATGAATTTGATTAAATTCAGGTGCAAATGGGGATGATGTTATGCACAGTTTTACAGAACATTTCAAATATGTATTTTAGTGTTTTCACTCGTTACAAATTCACCTAAATTAGAAACATCAAATTGCATGTTTACTGGTGTTTACAGCTCTTCACTTACTCCTCGACAACATGGTCTTCCTTGGGTGATTGGAACTTGTTCCCTAGTTCAACTTCGACCTTTTGACCTCTGACTTGCCTTGGGACAAAGCTGACCCGGTCACCGGGTCTGACAGAGGCAACATTCATTTGCATAAAAATTCTGCAAATTCTGTGGATGTCTTCTCTCAATCGATTACCAACAAGCCACTCTAACTCCACGTATCTCTCACAGGCCTATACTAAAAATTCAAATTGGTCTGAGGTGAAGTTGAATAAGTTCTGATATTTGTTGAATCGCCTCAGAAAGGGAACTTGTACATTTAAAAAGGATGTGCGCCCTTTTTTTCTAGCTCACTGACTTTGAAATTCAGGATGTTCATTAAATTTTTGTATAAAATTGCAAGCCTGATACATCATAAAGACTACTTTATCATAACATATTCAGAATGACTATCATGACAATTGTATGTTATTGTTGTTTTACTTTTTTTGTTGCTGTCCAGAGTGACTTATAGTTTGTGCATTCATCTTATGATAGCCATACGGAACAACTACACATATTGTAATTTGTAATTAATATGAGCAGATATATTATTAATATTAATATTAATTAATATTAGCCTCATCCCGTGATCCTTGGCAATAAGTGTAGGGGCACATCAATTTACTTTTAATGAATTGACTCGAACTAGCGTTTGTTAATGGACAAATCACTTTGTATAACGGCTGGTCCGCTATTTACAGAAGCATTGGCTTGAGTCCGAAACAATCGATGTTAGCGAAGTAGAAGAGTAATGAGCACCCTGTTACATTAAGATCATTGATCGCATGTATACACTTTTTATTTATCGTTTAGGGGGGGGGGACTTCATAATATAAACTTGGAGAGATCAGTCATTTTAATATGACCTTCCTACGGCTGCCGAAATAAAGGTAACAGAGCTCCCTTGTGGTTTATCCTCAATGTTAAGTAACACAGTACAACAGGCCTGCATACCGGAATCATTTAGGTGACACATAAAAATGGATAAATCGTTCCATCTGAACAGCCTATGCAGAAACGAATAGCCATGATGGCTGGGGTATTCGAACCCTTCCCTCCTTTGCCTACCCTATTGTAGCATAATAGCAGGCTCTAATTCGCTGTGTTTGGTGCAGCTTCGCCCTAAACCTAAAGTGTGCACTGACTGCGCCCTTCGCTTGGGCTCTTCAGTGAAGGCTTGGATGTGCAGGACATGACATGCATGGTTTCGGAGATGCATCAATCCAGCCCAAGCTGATGCCGCAAGCCTGGGAGAGAGTGAAATATTGTTTGTAGTCTGGATAAACGCAAGCGTGCAACTTTCTCTCCCTGTCAGACGTTAACGTGTGACAGGGAGAGAGTGGGCTCTTAAATAGAGCAGCTGTCTAAGGCACTGCAGCTGAGTGCAAGAGGCGTCACTACAATCCCTAGTTCGAATCTAGGCGGTAACACATCTGGCCGTGATTGGGAGTCCATAGGACGACGCATAATTGGCCTTCATTGTAAATAAGAATTTGTTCTTAACTGACTTGCCCTGATAAATAATAACGTCTCTGCATTATGTGTTTGAATAGCCTACTATTTTTTATAGGCCTAATGAAGAGACGTTGTTATTTATCCCGTTATTATTAATCCATAGGCCTATATTTTTTTCTAACTTGTTATTAATCTCACAAAAAGACATTAAATTATATGATATTAGCACCAAATGTCATCGCAAGAACGATTTAACTTGATCTAATTGGATTCATGAGAAAGGCAAATATGTTTTGAACAATTAACTCGTGTGGCCACTACTTGCTCATGCATGACTGCATGTAAAATACCTATTTATGTCTGGTATTGATACTACTCTGTAGTAGACTACGTAATAATGGATCAACTACACTAGGAATTCCTAATGAGAGATATAGCCAAAGCTTTCTATTGACGGAGAGTCTTTTCGAGAATGAGAAGGGGCGACCCTGTCCTCACAGAATGTATACTCTATTGTAGTCTTATTTGTTGACACAGAGAATGTGATTAGAACGCCCCTGGTATACTACGCATCCAACCTGTTAGGTCACTATTAAACGGTTCAGATGCATGGACACATTTGGGGGCAAAGTCTGGGGCACCATTGTGCGTGTTCAAATCCAATCAAATTGCATTGGTCACACGCGCCGTATACAACCGGTGTAGACTTTACCGTGCAATGCTTACTTACAAGAAAATTCCCAACAATGCAGAGCTAAAAAGTAAGATAATTATCAGCTAAATAAAAAAAGGATATTTCAATATTTGTTCATAGCGGAATTATTGTGTTGATATGTGTTTTTCCATCAGCCTACTAAATAACTTATTCTATATTTGTATGTGAGACTGATGTGGTTTCCTTGCACTTCACTGCTCCACCACTGTATGACTGGACGTCTCAGTCTCAGCTTTTCCAGCACCAGAGGCCAAGTGTTACACGACGCCTCCTGCACTGTTACGCACGCTTTCAGGCTGCATAGTCCTGAACGAGCACGTCGAGAGCAACAAGCGGTTCACAAACAACTTTTGACAGCACAGTATTTAATGTTTCAAGCTTTTATATACATAGTAAACCGTCGCCTATTGGATTATAGACTATGACAACTACCCGACATCGGATGGAAATAAAATTATACAGCTTTTGGTTAATATTGTGTCTTGAATTTCGGTGAAAGATTAGGCTACAGTGTGCATATAGAGCTGTGCGTTTATGACTATTTAGAGTAATAGTGATAGGTTACGCGTAGTCGCACTATTGTCATGTTTCATTATCATTATTATCATTCTATATACTCATGTTTCGCAATAAGATTAAAAAAATACGACTCCGGTGGGACTCGAACCCACAACCTTTGAATCACTTCGATCCTTAACCTAGAAGTCCAATGCGCTATCCATTGCGCCACGGAGCCGCTGGGCTTACGGTGAGAAGTTTGACATACAAATGACAGCCTCGAATGAGGTACTTTTTTGTATACGTAATTTTCTCATGTTTAAAGCTGTTTTAAAATATGAACAATATTTGAATTCAAATCCATTGTCTCTAAACACAATAAACGCTTTATTGTATTTGTTTTCAAAATAGACCACAGTAGGCTAAGATTACTCAAGCTGTAGCCTACAGCTCAAGTTTTGGTCATATATTAAACTTAACACAACTGTTACACCACTCCAGCACTCAGTAGCCTATAATTGATTACATATTTGGAATATGTTGCTATTTCTTTACAATATTGTAGTTAAAGAAACCCCATGAAACGCTACCTCCCTGAAAACAGTGAGTCAATGAAATGTCTGGTTGCGACAACCAATCATATCGTCGTCTGCAACTACGATTTGCACTCATCAACCAATCCGAGACGCCAGTGCAACCATTTTATAACCAATTGACCAATGAGAACAGAGCTATATAATTGTGAGGAACGAGACCATGCGCGTCTCTCCTCTCATTCAACTTGCAAGTAAGCATTTCATTGCACTGTTTACATCCAGCTGTATCCTGTGTACATGACCTATAGTAAACTAACGAGCGATATCATCACCATTCGTAAGGGCTGGCCAGTCGAGGTTACCCTACCAATACGTATTTGTAGCGGATTCAGGGGTCGTGTTCTACTAAACATGACACACTCGCCAACCCGACTTCGAATCCCGTAACGGCCTGTACTTAGCTTAGAATCGTTCATTTTTATGCTTTCTTAATTTTCTTACTGTGAGAATCTGACAGCAGAAAACCCATCGTGTTTATTCCGTCTATACCCGCTCATCTCATGCCGTAAATCTGTCATCATCCATAGTCTCTTTTTGTCAAACCACTCACCCTCATCAGGATTTGAACTGTATTCAGAAGGTTAGGCTAAAAGTTCTCATATCTGTAATCCAATACACAAGATAAAGGGCTTAATCTATTAATTTAAGATCAGGTTTAAACATATTGGGCAAGTTGTTTTGATTCTTCAATTCGACCTATTTCCTTGATTTATAGAGAATTTACCCTTCGCTAAGCCCCGCCCCCGTGGTTACTGTTGTAACCTTGGACAACAAATTCTCCAATTTTCAATTCTAACCACTGGCGAAATCCCCTCACAATGATCTCAAACTGTATTTTTTATTACACAATGAAATTAAACACAGCCTACACCTTGCTAATCGGGAGACTCAGGTATGTTGTGGTGGACTAGCATTACAAATTCTTAATGGGAACCTGGTAAAAGGATGGTTGTAAGTGTGGCAAGCCACAAGTCGTATTCTGATGTCGACAGCAGATTCATTTGTATTCATAACATGTCTAATTTAGCCTACTAGCATACATTTTTTTATTGGGGGGGTATATTTACTGGCTAGCTAGCTAGTGTTAGCAATGTTGTGTGGTCTTCAATGAGGTTTAACGGTGGTTGGCATCCAATAAATGTTGCATTACCGCCACCTACTAGACTGGAGTATAACTCCCTTATACTTTGCTTGAATTTTTAAAGTAAATAAATAATCAACTACCCTACCATCTAACCCAACATTCACTAAAACCCCACTACCCTACTCCACTATTTCAATCTATCTATTCCTACCTCAGGCCAACACCCTGAAAGGACAAGACCGAACACCACCACTCAGGACATTCTGTAACTCTTCTGACGTCAAGTCTCGTACACCTAATTATCTCTCTGCAGCTGCCACCACAACCTCAATTTTATGCTACTTATGTTCCATCTCTGAAGTACAATTGATAACCATTGCTATAAATAAACCCTGGAAATCTCAACATGCCTCTCGCCTTGGGCTTTTAGGGGGCTCCTGAGTGGCACTGCATCTCAGTGCTAGAGGTGTCACTATAGACACCTTGGTTCGAATCCAGGCTGTATCACATCTGGCTGTGATTGGGAGTCCCATAGGGCAGTGCACAATTGTTCCAGCATTGTCTGGGTTTGGCCATCAGTGTAAATAAGAATTTGTTCTTAACGGACTTTCTTAATTAAATTTAAATAAAAAAAAATCGGATCCCCAGCCCCATGGGCACCCTTACAATTAACACACTTTCCCCAATGCTAAACATTCTTTTGTCTCATGCCCTTCTGCACACTTCTCACACCTAGGAACCTCCCTCCTACACACTGCTGCAACACACCCATAAGCTTGACACCTGTAATAATGTAATGTAATTCAGCACAAAAGCTCATACGGGATAACTTCTATATCCTAACATCACTTTGTCGGGCAAAGACTCAACATGAACACTCAACATGACAATGAACACAGAACAGACAATGACTCCTCTGTTTCACCACTCACGCCACCCTGCCTGCGTCGCACTAAACGACAAGCATCACAAACACCGGGAATCTTCCCCTTCAGTTGGGAAACTTTCACATTTACTGCTACCCAAGTAATCAGTCCTTTCAATGACGCCCTTTTCTTGAGAGCAAAACAATTCACATCTATTGTCCCTATTCGTTTAACATGGAGCACCTGCTCCCTCTGACCAGCAGAAGCACAAACAATTATCACAAGACCGCTTCTGGTTACCTTCACCGATTCCACAGCACCCAAATCTGTTTTCACCCACCCTGAAAATACAAATGGATCAGCCAAAAGGCAAGGGTCCACTTTTGATAAAAAAGTTTACTCCTACCATCACAGGCTCATCTTTATCCTGACCCTAGGTGCAAGCCTTGGGCTCTGAGAAGTTCACCACACCTACCACCTCCAATATTTCGCTCTCACTCACTTCCATTTCTCCTCCTGTCTTCAATCCGGTGTACAGCTCACTCTGCTTACACTTTCTCAATGTAGGGCGGTCAATAAGACAGTTTGACATTTAGCCTATTGGGTTGGGGAGGTGGTCCAGAACAGGTGAGGGTTGTCTAACTTTTTTTGGTTGCTTTGGGGAGGGTTGTATGTTTTTTTATTGGCACAGAGGAGGGTAGTGTGTTTCTTCCCTGGTTTACATTAGCTCTCTTGTAGGTTTTACTATATCATTTATTCTATCCTAGCCACATTTCCTCATCGGCTTGCATGCACTTTCCCTATATCAAGGATGGTTTGGTACTTCCCTTATGCACACCGCTTTTCTGCAGGCTAACCTTTACTATACCTCAGGTCAGGGTGCGTTCGTTAAATCACTTTGGCTATCTATTCCGATTTCAGAGCACTCTCATTTGATTGTGCCAGAGTGCAGAATAACTGATGAATTTACGAACACCCAACACCCATTGAAGTTGCCAGGTATCAGTAAATGTAGACAAAAAAACATAATTAAATTGTTGCTAGCAGCACAGTTACAGTCACTAACACTGTAGATAACATGAAAACAATATAACCAGCTTGAGTAGGACAAGTAAAATAATCAGAGTAAGGTGTTCTCTCATTTGTGTTTGGAAATAGCTAGAAATCTAGCCAAATTTAGCCAGTTAGCTTCGGCACTTTACTACCGTTGTGAGATCAGAACGCTCAGATCAACCCTATTCCTTGGCCAGAGTGTCCAGTGTGCGCTCTGAACACTCCAAGAGCTAAAGGGATTTAGGACAATCTGACAACAATCTGCTCTGAATTTACAAATGCCTATAGCACAGTCTGAGTGCACTCTGACAATCCAGTGTGAATTTACGAACACACCCATAGCTTACCAGTCTAACTGTCTATATCCTGCCCTCGATCCACCATTCATAGTGACAATAGTGGTAGCTGGATTATTTATCCAAATCTGCAATAGACTAACTTGCAAACATACCTCACATTAAAGCATTTAAAGCTGCATACATTTCCAATATGAATTCACAAGAACAGGCACTGATAGGCAGTGGAGAGGCCAGGTGCATCATTGTGCATGAAAGAACATTGAAGATGTGAGACATGCAGTTTAAAAAAGCTCTCTGTTTGATCTTATTTAGGGATAATGCAATTATCATACAACACCACAATGCAATTAGCAGACTTAGAGTCTATCTGGTAAGAACACATTTTTATATATTGGTGCTATGGAGTGGAAATAACTACCACAGCAACTCAAAACCATCAATGGTGTACAGTACTTAAGTAAAAATACTTTAAAGTAAGTTAAAGTAAGTACGTTTTTTTCTGTATCTGTACTTAACTGTTTATATTTTTGACTACTTTTACTTTTATTCCACCACATTCCTAAATAAAATAATGTGCTTCTTACTCCATACATTGTCACTGACACCCAAAAGTACTCGTTTTGAATGCTTAGCAGGACAGGAAAATGGTCCAATTCACACACTTATCAACAGAACATACCCGGTCATCCCTACTGCCTCTGATTTGGCGGACTCACTAAACACATATGCTTTCTTTGTAAATTATGTCTGAATGTTGGAGTGTGCCCCTGGCTATCCGTAAATACTTTTAAAAAACAAGAAAAAGGTGCTGTCTGATTTGCTTAATATGAGGAATTTTAAATGATTTATACTTTTACTTTTGATACTTATGTATACTTCAGCAATTACATTTACTTTTTATAGTTAAGTATATTTTAAACCAAATACTTTGATTTTTTCTCAAGTAGAATTTTACTGGGTGACTTATACTTTTACTGGAGTCATTTTACACTTACAACTTACATTGTCATTTAGCAGACGCTCTTATCCAGAGCGACTTACAAATTGGTGCATTCACCTTATGACATCCAGTGGAACAGCCACTTTACAATAGTGCATCTAAATCTTTTAAGGGGGGGGGGGGAGAGAGAAGGATTACTTTATCCTAACCTAGGTATTCCTTAAAGAGGAGTCTTCACTCGTACTGCAGCATCGAGAGGGGTGTGGTTTTACTCACTTGCTTTCTGAAGTTCCTCTTGATTTCTTATAGCTTGCATAGTCCTCCAAGACACTATCCACATTCTTTCTCGCGGGCAGGTGAAAAAGCTGCTTCTGTCTTTACTTTTACTCAATCTTTACTTTTACTCAAGTATGACAATTCGGTACTTTTTCCACCAATGAAAACCATACCAAACATAACCACTTTTTAAAATAATGTCAAAATCTGGCTAATGTGTGAACAGTATAACCTTCTTTTGTCTGGATCTTTGTAAAGTGTCTATGTAATTGAATAAGTATTTATGTAAAAATAGAGACCACAATGGAAATCAGTCCCTGACTTTATTGTGCAATCTTGGTCACTTTTACAAAACTTTGTACTGTGTATATATACAGTGCCTTCGAAAAATTATTCAGAACCCTTGACTTATTCCAAATTTTGATACGTTACAGCCTTATTTTTTAATTGATTTAAAATAAGTTTTCCTCATCAGTCTACACACAATACCCCATAATGACAAAGAAAAAACAGGTTTTTAGTATTTTTCGGAAAGTATTCAGACCCCTTGACTTTTCCCACATTTTGTTACATTACAGCCTTATTCTAAAATTGATTAAATTAAAATTTTCCCTCATCAATCTACATACAATATCACATAATGACAAAGCAAAAACAGAAACACCCAATTTCCATACGTATTCAGAACCTTTGCTATGAGACTCAAAATTGAGCTCAGGTGCATCCTGTTTCCATTGATTATTCTAAAATGGATCAAATAACAATTTCCTCAGCAGTCGACACACAATACCTCATAATGACAAAGCGAAATGTTTTTTTGAAATGTTTGCTAATTTATTAAAAACTTTAAACAGAAAAACCTTATTTACATAACTATTTTTCACAAGTATTACATTGGTTATCCTTGAGATGTTTCTATAACTTGGAGTCCACCTGTGGTAAATTCAATTGATTGTACATGATTTGGAATGCACACACCTGTCTATGTAAGGTCCCACAGTTGACAGTGCATGTCAGAGCAAAAACCAAGCCATGAGGTCAAAGGAATTTTCCGTAGAGCTCCGAGACAGGATTGTGTCAAGGCACAAATCTAGGGAACGGTACCAAAACATTTCTGCAACATTGAAGGTCCCCAAGAACACAGTGGCCTCCATCAATCTTAAATGGAAGAAGTTTGGAGCCACCAAGACATCCTAGAGCTGGACACCAGGCCAAACTGAGTAATCGGGGGAAAAGGGCCTTGGTCAGGGAGGTAACCAAGAACCCAGTGGTCACTCTGACAGAGCTCCAGAGTCCTCTGTAGAGTTGGAAGAACCTTCCAGAAGGACAACCATTTCTGCAGCATTCCACCAATCAGGCCTTTCTGGTAGAGTGGCCAGACGGAAGCCACTCCTCAGTAAAAGGCACATGACAGGCCACTTGGAATTTGCCAAAAGCCACATAAAGGACTCTCAGACCTTGAGAAACAAGATTCTCTGGTCTGAAGAAACCAAGATTGAACTCTTTGGCCTGAAAGCCTAGTGTCACGTCCGGAGGAACCCTGGCACCATCCCTATGGTGAAGCATGGTGGTGGCCGCATCATGCTGTGGGGATGTTTTTCATCGGCAGGGACTGGGAGACTAGTCAGGATCAAGGGAAAGATGAATGGAGCAAAGTACAGAGAGATCCTTGATGCGCTCAGGACAAACCTGCTCCAGAGCGCTCAGGATTTCAGACTGGGGTGAAGCTTCACCTTCCAACAGGACAATGACCCTAAGCACACAGCCAAGACAATACAGGAGTGGCTTTGGGACAAGTATCTGAATGTCCTTGAGTGGCCCAGCCAGAGCCTGGACTTGAACCTGATTGAACATCTCTGCAGAGACCTGAAAATAGCTGTACAGCGATGCTGCCCATCCAAACTCACAGAGAGTTGAGAGGATCTGCAAAGAAGATTTGGAGAAACTCCCCAAATGCAGGTGTGCCAAGCTTGTAGTGTAATACCCAAGAGGACTCTAGGCTGTAATTGCTGCCAAAGGTGCTTTAACATAGTACTGAGTAAAGGGTCAGGAATACTTATGTTATCTGTTTTTTTATATTTAATACATTTGCAAAAAAATCGAAACTGTTTTTGCTTTGTCATTATAGAGTGTTGTGTTGAGATTGATGTGGGGAAAAACTGTTTAATCCATTTTAGAATAAGGGTGTAACAAAATGTGAAAAAAATTAATGGATCTGAATACTTTCCAAATACACTATGTTATATGGTTATAAATATGACATCAAAATGTTGAAAATATGATTTCACCCAAGCTGATCATTGTCAGCAGATCATTATTCCCCTAGTAAATTTCAAACTGTCTCCTAGATGAACAGCTGAGCTAGCAAACAATGTAACAAAATTATTATTTAGGTTTTGAAAACTTCTCCATCAACAGACTGCATTTCAGGAATCAAAGTAGCAAGTACCCCTGGTGCACTGTTAAATTATTTAGCCATTTAAACAATATTCACACCCCTTGACCCTTTCTAGATTTTGTTGTGTTACAGCCTGAATTAAAATCGATTCAATTTAGATTTTTTTGTCACTGGCCTACACCAAATTCCCCATAATGTCACAAAGGGGGAGTCAAAATCAAAAGTAGCAGTCAGTATCTGGTGTGGCCACCAGCTGCATTAAGTACTGCAGTGCATCTCCTCCTAATGGACTGCACCAGAATGGCCAGTTCTTGCTGTGAGATGTTACCCCACTCTTCCACCAAGGCACCTGCAAGTTCCTGGACATTTCTGGGGGCAATGGCCCTAGTCCTCACCCTCTGATCCAACAGGTCCCAGACGTGCTCAATGGAATAGAGATCCGGGCTCTCGCTGGCCATGGAAGAACACTGACATTGCTTTCTTGCAGGAAATCACACACAGAACGAGCAGTATGACTGGTGGCATTGTCATGCTGGAGGGTCATGTCAGGATGAGCCTGCAGGAAGGGTACCACATGAGGGAGGAGGATGTCTTACCTGTAACGCACATCGTTGAGATTGCCTGCAATGGCAACAAGCTCAGTCCGATGATGCTGTGACACACCGTCCCAGACCATGAAGGACCCTCGATCCCGCTCCAGAGTACAGGCCTCAGTGTAATGCTCATTCCTTTGACGATAAATGCCAATCCGACCATCACCCCTGGTGAGACACAACCTTGACGGTTTTGTCTCACCAGGGGTGATGGTCGGATTGGCATTTATCGTACAGGTTATAGGCTACATGTGCACCACCAAGTCAGAACAGTAGGCAAAATTAAGAGGGGAAAATAGACCAAATTGTTTGGGTGAGGCACATGAGCTAGTAACAGCTTACAACACAACATACACTCAGTATTACTTTCTTCGCTACAGTATACATATCACCCTGGCATATTAGATATTTATGCAGCAGCATACAAACATTTTTGGACTCACCTTTCTCACTTGAACAGTAAGGTGGCACAGCGGTCCTTCGTGGGCAAATTCTGTCATCAAACTTTGTCATCAAAGTCGGGCATTCTCTGGATTTATGGTGCTTTCAAGACAACTGTGATCTCGGAAAAAAACAAGGTTGAATCATGATGAAATCAGTGATCTTCAGGTTGTAGCTCTACAAAGAGGCCTGAGTCCAGGACTTACAATTCCGAGTTGGATGACCGTTCAAAACATATTTTCAGAGTTGGAGATTTCCCAGAGTTCCCAGTTGTCTTGAACTCACTGAAGTCAGATTTCCCAGTTCTGAGTTAACAGTTGTTTTGAGTGCGGCAGAAATCATGCTGGATTGACAGCATGGCCAATGTTGAATGTTTATCATTTTAAGCTTGGAAAGAAACCCTTAAACCCAGACTTGGGACCACACAGCCACTACACTGAATAGCAGGCTGGTGATTGCTTTGCGATGCTTGCAGTTAGACACTGATTCCTTCCAAACCACTCATTGTTGAATTTGCGATTTCCAACTTGTTGTGTAATGTTTATGTCCAATGGCCGATGAGCACCGATACGTTTTATCTATAATTTCTCTTCGTTATTTCTCTTCGTATGACAAGGATTAAAAATGTTTTTTCAGAGATTGCTGACTTGATTCATGATGATGACTGCTAGTTAAGATTTTGAAAGTATTATGTTGACATGATCAGTCCAATCAAAGCTACTGTAGATATAACATGATTTGACTTAATTTTATTTGTGGCCAATGACCTTGAACCTTCTTGGATGGGCACTTCTAATGTAACTCTATGGCAGCATCCAAGGGGCTTGACTTTTTGGGCTCTACCCTTAGATTTGGTAGTGACTGTCTGAGTGACAGAACACTAAGCCAATCACGGCGCAACTAGAGAACATTACCAATGGCTGCCCCATCACCACCACATAAAGCACTGAGCTAGGCTGAAACACCTTACTCAAGAAAGCACAAATAAGATAATGTTTGTATGTTGCTTTATTAACTCAATAATTGTATATATTTTTGTACATTGTTTGCAAACTGATGTGTGACACGTATTAATGCCCAAATAACATGCAAAACATGTTGGGTTTTTTGCTAAAAATGTGGGTCTCAAAACAGGTGGGGCTCTGCCCCATCTGCCCTGAACAACGGGTTGCCACTGGCACATAGCAAGCGTTTGGGATACGTGTCTTTTCAGATTCCACAATGATTCTTTAGTTGTGGACACTAAATCACCGCACTCCCTCTCTTGTTCTTGGTCCTCATCTTTGTAAGTCACCTGATTTAGCACCTGTGTGTTTTATCAGTTTCTTTATGAAAATACTTAACAAACTCCATGACACTAGCTAAAGCAAGGGGCTATAGCAGCACACAAGTAGACTACAAATGTGTGCTGGGGCGGACATGCCCTGAGCTCGTAGAGTGAGCACTACTGGAGCACTACTGGGGCAGGCGAGAAGGCTCCAGGCTTTGGAAATCTCGCTCCACAGCTCCAGTCAAATTAGGCACGCTCCACTCTCATGTGTGTTGTGTTTGTGTGTCAATGTAGTATGTGTGAGTGAGTGTGTATATGGTTTGTATACTGTATATAGCATAGTGAGTGTGCGTAAAGAGTGCAGATAGTTTGGGTACTCTTAATGGACTATTTAGCTGTCTGGCTGTTTATCAGTCTTATGTATTGGGGGTAGAAGCTGTGTGAGAGAAGAAAATACGTATTTACCCGCTTTGTTTAATATTAATAGTTAACAATTATATGCTTAACATTGGCTAAGACATTTTCAATATTTGCAATACTGTGCTTCTGAGAAAGGAGGGTTCACCCCTCTCTGCTCCCTGCAGCTGGTCTGGGGGCATCGTGAAGGACATGGGGCAACTCAGAGATAACTTGTGACTCGGTATAGAGATAAACTTGAGGAACAGAATGTTTCCAATCATCTTCGCTTCTGTTCAACTTAGTCACATGGTCAAGACAAAGAGCCTCTGAGAGTGATCACAGTGTCTCAATCCATCCTGTTCTTCTGATATCTTTCAAGGACACAACTGTGTGGAGATGTGAGGCAGAGGCTGGCTTGAACAGAGAGAAACTTAGGTTATCACTTGTTTGTTTGCTACGAACCGATACACATAGCCACAAGAAGAAAACAAGGTAGCCTATGATGCCTCGATCTGCTGGGGATGGGTGGAACCAAGCATGACTAAGAAGTGTTTGGGTTTCTATATAAACCCCTAGCGTTTCTGTATTATTTGGGCTCTCAATGAATCACCTACGGGTGGGTCGTTGACCAGCTCTATTATTGCAATAATTAATCAATATCAAATAAAGATTGATTGTTTGAAGAAAAATCTCTCTCACTTGATTAGAATTTCCATGACAGCTGTCTCGGAGCCTGTTGGTTCGAGAGCTGTTCACTCTGCTGGACGGTAGGAGAGTGAACAGTCTATGGCTTGGGTGGCTGGAGTCTTTGGCAATTTTTCGGGCCTTCCTCTGGCACCGCCTGATATAGAGGTCCTGAATGGCAGGGCGCTCACCCCCCGGTTATGTTCTGGCCTGTCCACACCACCCTCTGTATCGCTTTGCGGTCATGGGTTGTGTATTTGCCATACCAAGCGGTGATGCAGCCAGTCAAGATCCTCTCGATGATGCAGCTGTAGAACTTTGTGAGGATCCCAGGGTCAATACCAAATCGGTGCCCTCTTCACTACTGTGTGTGCACCATGTTAAGTGCTTAGTGATGTGGAAGCCAAGAAATTTGAAGCTCTCAACCCACTCCACTAGAGCCCAGTCAATGTGGATGGGGACGCACTCTCCCCTTATACTCCTTCAGTCCACAATCAGCTCCTTGGTCTTACTGACGCACAATGTTGGGTTAGAAATCAGAGTAGAGTGTATGCTTGTATGGATGTCAACCCCATTGTAACAGGTTCCCAACCATATGGAGGAAGCGAAGTTGGCAGGAGGTTGGATGAGGTGCGCTCAAAAAATGAAGGGTTCAACAAGAGTTCTTCTAAGATCCTAAAATTCTTTGAAGAACCTTAGGGTTCTTGGCACTGAAAATGGCCCCCAAAGGTTCTTCCATGAACCCCATGGAAGATGGGTTTCATCGAGGAACCTTCTTAGTTTGTGGGGGTTCTGCCAGGAACCTAACTGCCCAACTGAAACAATTTGATTTGAAAGGACAGCAGGTGGAGGCACTTAACTGAAATATGTAAAGATCTCCTCAATTTAAGGTAAGGTTTGTCCCTTGTATGATCTAAATTGATATTGTTTTATGATGATACCATCTATCTTTTCATATTTGTGCAAATCTTTCTAAAACAGAAAATGGACACAATTCAATGAATATCAATCAACAAATATGTAAGAATATGTAGGCTATAAGGATATGTTGAAGGCCTGCTGGAGGTCATTTTGCAGGGCTCTGGCAGTGCTCCTCCTGCTCCTCTTTGCACAAAGGCGGAGGTAGCGGTACTGCTGCTGGGTTGTTGCCCTCCTACGGCCTCCTCCACGCTGACACCTCCTCCACAAGGTCGAGCATTCTCCTGATGTACTGGCCTGTCTCCTGGTAGCGCCTCCATGCTCTGGACACTACGCTGACAGACACAGCAAACCTTCTTGCCACAGCTCGCACCTGATGTTCCATCCTGGATGAACTGCACTACCTGAGCCACTTGTGTGGGTTGGTCATTTTAGACTCCGTCTCATGCTACCACTAGAGTGAAAGCATCGCCAGCATTCAAAAGTGACCAACCACTAGAGTGAAAGCATCATTGAGGTCTCTGCCAGCATTCAAAAGTGACCAAAACATCAGCCAGGAAGCATAGGAACTGAGAAGTGGTCTGGTCACCACCTGCAGAACCACTCCTTTACTGGGGGTGTCTTGCTAATTGCCTATAATTTCCACCTGTTGTCTATTCCATTTGCACAACAGCATGTGAAATTTATTGTCAATCAGTGTTGCTTCCAAAGTGGACAGTTTGATTTCACAGAAGTGTGATTGACTTGGAGTTACATTGTGTTGTTTAAGTGTTCCCTTTATTTTTTTGAGCAGTGTACAAAGGTATGTCAATTGGTATGTTATGCAGACCACATTTACCATGCTCCTTCCTTACCTCGTCAATGAATATCCCATAGGCCTTTACATAATGGACAAGGTAAGTGTATGAAAACCATCACAAAAATCAAGGTATGAATACTGTTGTGTGCATGTTTTCTTAATCATCTGTATAATAAAAACAATTATTCACAGACTTCACCCTCCCTACACCTTTGGTGAATATAACAGGAAATCTGTTTGACCAACACTACAAAATCATTCTGGCTATGGATATGGAGAACATCAACACATTAACACACCAGAGGATATACTCATTGGACTTGGGGCTCTGCTGGCAGTTTACCTCATATTTCCATTTTTTTATTCTGCTTCGCCACTAAAATCATAATAAACACTGAGAACTCAAATATTGTGTTATTGTTATGTGTATTATTATTCATAATAATAATAAGGGAAGGGGTGTAAATCAAAAATGAACCCCAAAAGTTTATTCAAAAGGTTATTCAAGGATCCATTAAAAATGGTTCTTTGAAGAACTTATAGGGGTTCAAATCAAATCAAAGTTTATTTGTCACGTGCGCCGAATACAACAGCTGTAGACCTTACAGTGAAATGCTTACTTACAGGCTCTAACCAATAGTGCAGAGAAAAAAAAGAAGGTATGTGTGTGTGTGTGTGTAGGTAAGTAAATAAATAAAACAACAGTAAAAATACATTTGAAAATAAGAGTAGTAAGGCTATATACAGACACCGGTTAGTCAGGCTTATTGAGGTGGTATGT
Source organism: Oncorhynchus gorbuscha (assembly GCF_021184085.1). Lineage (NCBI taxonomy): Eukaryota > Metazoa > Chordata > Actinopteri > Salmoniformes > Salmonidae > Oncorhynchus > Oncorhynchus gorbuscha. The sequence continues at coordinate 43,505,921 of NC_060190.1, read as the reverse complement.
ACATGTAGATATGGTTAAAGTAACTATGCATATATGATGAACAGAGAGTAGCAGTAGTGTAAAAAGAGGGGTTGACGGTGGTGGGACACAATGCAGATAGCCCGGTTAGCCAATGTGTGGGAGCACTGGTTGGTTGGGCCAATTGAGGGAGTATGTACATGAATGTATAGTTAAAGTGACTATGCATATATGATAAACAGATAGTAGCAGCAGCGTAAAAGAGGGGTTGGGGGGGCACACAATGCCATACCAAGCGCTTGCCATGCGGTAGTAGAGAGAACAGTCTATGACTGGGGTAGCTGGGGTCGTTGATAATTTTCAGGGCCTTCCTCTGTCACCGCCTGGTGTAGAGGTCCTGGATGGCAGGCAGCTTTGCCCCAGTGATGTATTGGGCCGTACGCACTACCCTCTGTAGTGCCTTGCGGTCGGAGGCCGAGCATTTGCTGTACCAGGCAGTGATGCAACCGGTCAGGATGCTCTCGATGTTGCAGCTGTAGAACCTTTTGAGGATCTCAGGATCCATGCCAAATCTTTTTAGTTTCCTGAGGGGGGATGGGCTTTGTCGTGCCCTCTTTACGACTGTCTTGGTGTGTTTGGACCATTCTAATTTGCTGTTGATGTGGACACCAAGGAATTTGAAGCTCTCAACCTGCTCCACTACAACCCCATTGATGAGAATGGGGACATGCTCTGTACTCCTTTTCCTGTAGTCCACAATCATCTTATTGGTCTTAGTTAAAGGTTGTTATTCTGGCACCATCCGGCCAGGTCTCTGACCTACTCCCTATAGGCTGTCTCATCGTTGTTGGTGATCAGGCCTACCACCAGCTTAATTATGGTGTTGGAGTTGTGCCTGGCCATGCAGTCGTGGGTGAACAGGGAGTACAGGAGGGGGCTGAGCAAGCACCCCTGGGGAGCTCCAGTGTTGAGGATCAGCGTGGCAGATGTGTTGATACCTACCCTCACCACCTAGGGGCGGCCCCAGGTTTAGTCCCAGGTTCCTTAGCTTAGTGATGAGCTTTGAGGGCACTATGGTGTTGAACGCTGAGCTGTAGTCAATGAATAGCATTCTCACATAGGTGTTCCTTTTGTCCAGATGGGAAAGGGCAGTGTGGAGTGCAATGGAGATTGCATCATCTGTGGATCAAATTAGAGTGGGTCTAGGGTTTCTGGGATAATGGTGTTGATGTGAGCCATTACCTGCCTTTCAAAGCACTTCATGGCTACGGACGTGAGTGCCAAGGGTCTGTAGTCATTTAGGCAGGTTGCTTTTGTGTTCTTGGGCACAGGGACTATCGTAATCTGCTTGAAGCATGTTGGTATTACAGACTCAATCAGGGACATGTTGAAAATGTCAGTGAAGACACCTGCCAGTTGGAGCACACGTCTTGGTAATCCATCTGGCCCCGCAGCCTTGTGAATGTTGACCTGTTTAAAGGTCTTACACACGTCGGCTACTACAGCGTGATCACAGTCGTCCGGAACAGCTGATGCTTTCATGCATGCCTCAGTGTTTCTTGCCTCGCAGCGAGCATAGAAGTGATTTAGCTCGTCTGGTAGGCTCGTGTCACTGGGCAGCTCGCGGCTGTGCTTCCCTTTGTAGCCTGTAATAGTTTGCAGGCCCTGCCACATCCGACGAGCGTCGGAGCTGGTGTAGTATGATTCAATCTTAGCCCTATATTGATGCTTTACCTCTTTGATGGTTTGTCGCAGGGCATAGCGGGATTTCTTGTACGCATCAGGGTAAGAGTCCCGCACCTTGAAAGCGGCAGCTCTACCCTTTAGCTCAGTGCGAATGTTGCCTGTAATCCATGGCTTCTGGTTGGGGTATGTACTTACAGTCACTGTGGGGACGATGTCCTCAATGCACTTATTGATACAGCCAGTGACTGATGTGGTGTATTCCTCAATGTCATCGGAAGAATCCCGGAACATGTTCCAGTCTGTGATAGTAAAACAGTCCTGTAGTTTAGCATCTGCTTCGTCTGACCATTTGTTTATAGACCGAGTCACTGGTGCTTCCTGCTTTAATTTTTGCTTGTAAGCAGGAATCAGGAGGATAGAGTTGTGGTCGGATTTACCAAATGGAGGGCGAGGGAGAGCTCTGTACGCATCTCTGTGTGTGGAGTACAGGTGATCTAGAATTTTTTTCCCTCTTTTTTCACATTTAACATATTGATAGAGATTTGGTAGAACTGATTTAAGTTTCCCTGCATTAAAGTCTCCGGCCACTAGGAGCGCCACCTCTGGGTGAGTGGTTTCCTGTTTGCTTATTTCCTTATAGAGCTGGCTGAGTGCGGTCTTAGTGGTGGTAAATAAACAGCCACGAAAAGTATAGCTGAGAACTCTCTAGGCAAGTAATGTGGCCTGCACTTTATCATAATATACTCTACTTCAGGCGAGCAAAATCTAGAGACTTCCTTAGATTTCGTGCACCAGCTGTTGTTTACAAATATGCACAGACCGCCCCCCCTGCTCTTACCGGAGTGTGCTGTTCTATCCTGCCGGTGCAGCATGTATCCCGCTAGCTGAATATCCATGTCGCAATTCAGCCACGATTCCGTGAAACATAGTATATTACAGTTTTTGATGTCCCGTTGGTAGGATATTCGTGATCGTACCTCGTCTAGTTTATTGTCCAATGATTGCACGTTGGCGAGTAATATTGACGGTAAACGGCAGCTTTCCTAGTTGCCTTCTGTGGGTCCAGACGAGGCGTCCCACAGTTCAAGGATGCTGAGTGTCCTTTGTGGTTCATCATCCTATTACTTTCAGCTCACAATGGGAGTCCCCAGTTCATGAACTTTGAACTTTGTATCCTCAACCTCACCACCTTGCATCCAACCACTCACAAGGGAATTCTGCAATGCAAAATTGGCAGCACAATTTGAATGGCATCACAGAAACATATGCATTTTCAGTTACAATTTCCCTAAAGTACGCTGTCTGTATAATACATTTAAAAAAATGATAGTCTTTTCTGTCTCTTAAAACCCTCCATTTCATCCCTCCCTAATTTGTTACCATGTGACCCAAGGTCAACGGGAGGTCTATTTGACTTCTGCCTGAGCTACGACAGAAAGGACATGACAAAAGACTCCATCTATCCAATCAGCTTTCAAACCTTTCCAGATGAGACACCCATTAATTAACCCCTGACACACACTCACAGTCTCTCTCTCACACATGCACACACTCGTCACTCCTCTTGCTTGTTCCTCTCACAGCATTGTGTGTGAATCACATGACCTGAGTGGGAGCCTTCACCGTGGAGATGATGGATGGAGCTTTTAGTACCTATTAAGAATGAACCTGTCCACACCGCTCTCTAATTACCCACTCCCTGATGTAGGCTGCTGCCCTTCTTAATTGCTTTTATTTGTTGATCTAGTTGAGCCCTTAGACCACGTGTCAAACTCATTCCACAGAGGACTGAGTATGTGCAGGCTTTCACTCCTCCCTTGTACTTGATTGATTAATTAAGTTAACTAATTAGTAAGAAACTTACCTAGTTGTCGAGGGCTTAATTGAAGGGAAAAACCCAAAACTAGGCCATCCATGGAATGAGTTTGACACCCCTCCCTTAAAGGCACTACATGGTCAATCCATCATCTGCAGTGGCCGTACAGCACTGCGATACGGCCTCTGCAGAAGTCAGGGCATTTATTATTTTTGCTCTTTGCTGAACAGAGCAGAGCTGTTGTGAAGGAAGTTGTCAAGGAAGTGAGTTTGTGTTTATACTGGACCTCCCGCCCCCACCTACCGTTAACCAATCATGTCAATGCAGAGCTATACGGAGCCCTCCGCATTGTTTCAAAATTTGGAAGCCGCACAGTGATGCGGAACGAACCTCAATATGGCCTCTGCATACCTTTGGACCACATTTTTGGGTCAAGCATAAATGGGCTTTTAGACGGATTGGTAAGAAAGAGAAAGAGTAAGAGAAAGACAATGAGAGAAAGAGCAAAATAAAAGTGTGATTTGTGATCGACCTATAGCCCCTACTGACCATTACACACCTCTTTATTGTCCCTGTCTGATCTAAAAGGTTTGGATTGGTATTGGTATGATGGTAGCCCAGAGGTCTGAAAAGTGAACCAGTAGCTGCAAGGTTGCTGGTTCAAAACCTGGTTAGGATGATGAAGGTAGAACTGAACTGGAAACCATAGAGATGCTGGCTTCAGATGATAACTACCATCCACTACTGTTATGCCCTTGAGCAAAGCATTAACGCTGCACCCTTCAATGGAACTCCACTACAGCAGATCCTTCTCCTCCCTAATGTGTGTTGTCTAAGGAGAATGAGAGCAGAGCAAGAGACACATTTATGTAGTAATTGATGGACGAACAAAGTAGTATTGCTTACACCTATCCAGACAGTCATTTTATATATTTAAGGTATATAAGAACAACGTAGTGGTGGTAAGAACTGCAGGTTGATTCAACATAGTCGCAACCCACCATCTAGTTTTGATTTACATTTGGTGAATTAAAAGTGAAATCCACAAAAAAATGTCACCATATCGGTGGATTTAGGTTAAAAGTTGGGTGAAAAAAAGGTGGAATTTCCATATGTTGATGACTTTATGAAAATTCAATCAGTTTTCCACGTTGGTTCAACATTATCACGTAGTTTTTGGGTTGAAATGACGTGGAAAAAATGTTGATTCACCCAGTTTTTCCCAATGGGCAGAGTCATAAATATATCTTTGCTCATATGACTTAAAATTGTGCTTTTTAAGAGCATCCTCAACATCTCGCAACACACATATGAAGTTTGTCACATTTGTCGGAGGCAGGTCTAACATTCAGATCTGAATATGTTTGTAAAAGCTGCACCCACAGTGGAATTAAAGCATTTCTAATTAAGTGAGGGATTGGTTCGCCCTCTCCCACCTACGTGCCACCCCCGTTTCTCATCCATCAACTCAATCACAAGTATCACCTGAGCAGGACAGCAATTTATATGAGCTCTATCAGTTTGACAGGTCATCACTCAGAACAAATGAATAATTTTAAGCTGAAATAAAATAAAGACTGACTACTTCAGGAATACCATCTGTAAATTCAGAGAACAGAATCTGTCATTGTTGCTTCTGCAGTATCACAACGTCTGAAATACCATAAAGACTACCAGCCGCACCACAATGGACACCGTTCTAAATGTTGGTGTTGTATTTGCCATAACAATAGATTCATTATAACTTTATAAATGATGTTTATGATGTTAAAAAATCTGAATCTCTCCATTTAAAATTTTAGGTCAACAAAATATTCAAAAGCAATAGCAGTGGTTTTTTACAGTGGATAATAGCTCAGAATCATTTATGTTCAATTTCTTCAAATAACCAGGTTTCCATCCAACCATTTCATGGAGATTAATCACTTGTCTGGAGACAAGGCAGTGGGATGTCTGTCTGCTGTCGACGGTCCTATGGCTGGTTCACACATAACTCAGAGTTGCACCCACTGCCTACACCCCATAAATAAGCAGTGGCATGTATTCATGGATGCCAAGGGAAATCCCCCCCAAAATGGACTAAGAAAAATAGAAGAAAACATAAATTATTTGATCCTTCCTCTCTGTTTTCATTATTTCCCTTAAATTCGCAAGAGGCTGAATGTGTTTTGTATTTATTTATTATTTCACCTATATTTAACCAGGTAGGCTGGTTGAGAACAAGTTCTCATTTATAACTGCGACCTGGCCAAGATGATGATCAGATGATCATGTGCAAGTAGAGATACTGGTGTAAAAAATAGCAGAAAAGTAAATAAATGAAAACCGTATGGGGATGAGGTAGGTAAATTGGGTGGGCTATTTACAGATGGACTATGTACAGCGATCGGTTGGCTGCTCAGATAGCATATGTTTAAAGTTGGTGAGGGAAATAAAAGTCTCCAACTTCAGCAATTTTTGCAATTCGTTCCAGTCACAGGCAGCAGAGGACTGGAAGGAAAGGGGCCAAATGAGGTGTTGACTTTAGGGATGATCAGTGAGATACACCTGCTGGAGCGCGTGCTACGGGTGGGTGTTGCCATCGTGACCAGTGAACTGAGATAAGCCAGAGCTTTACCTAGCATGGACTTGTAGATGACCTGGAGCCAGTGGGTCTGGCGATGAATATGTAGCGAGGGCCATCCGACTAGAGCATACAGGTCGCAGTGGTGGGTGGTATAAGGTGCTTTAGTAACTAAACGGATGGCACTGTGATAAACTGCATCTAGTTTGTTGAGTAGAGTATTGGAAGCTATTTTGTAGATGACATCGCCGAAGTCGAGGATCGGTAGGATAGTCAGTTTTACTAGGGTAAGTTTGGTAACGTGTGTGAAGAGTCTTTGTTGCGAAATAGAAAGCCGACTCTAGATTTGATTTTGGATTGGAGATGTTTGATATGAGTCTGGAAGAAGAGTTTACAGTCTAGCCAGACACCTAGGTACTTATAGATGTCCACATATTCTAGGTCGGAACCATCCAGGGTGGTGATGCTAGTCAGGCGTGCGGGTGCAGGCAGCGAACGGTTGAAAAGCATGCATTTTGTTTTACTAGTGTTTAAGAGCAGTTGGAGGCCACGGAAGGAGTGTTGTATGGCATTGAAGCTCGTTTGGAGGTTAGATAGCACAGTGTCCAAGGAAGGGCCACAAGTATACAGAATGGTGTCGTCTGTGTAGAGGTGGATCAGGGAATCGCTCGCAGCAAGAGCAACATCATTGATATATACATAGAAAAGAGTCGGCCCGAGAATTGAACTCTGTGGTTCCCCCATAGAGACTGCCAGAGGACCGGACAACATGCCCTCCGAATTGACACACTGAATTCTGTCTGCAAAGTAGTTGGTGAACCAGGCAAGGCAGTCATTAGAAAAACCGAGGCTACTTAGTCTGCCGATAAGAATATGGTGATTGACAGAGTCGAAAGCCTTGGCCAGGTCGATGAAGACGGCTGCACAGTACTGTCTTTTATCGATGCCGGTTATGATATTGTTTAGTACCTTGAGCGTGGCTGAGGTGCACCCGTGACCGGCTCAGAAACCAGATTGCACAGCGGAGAAGGTACGGTGGGATTCGAGATGGTCAGTGATCTGTTTGTTGACTTGGCTTTCGAAGACCGTAGATACGCAGGGCAGGATGGATATAGGTCTGTAACAGTTTGGGTCTAGGGCAGAGGTGGGCAAACTTTTTGACTCGCGGGCCACAATGGGTTCTAAAATTTGACAGAGGGGCCGGGCCAGAAGCATTTGGAGGGAGTGTTTGGGCCGGATATACTAAAGCATTAAATGTAGTGTGTGCAAACCTCATAGCACAGTAAGAACACTACAACCCAATTTATTAACTGTCTTTCAAATGTGAAAAATAGCCCTTATCAGTTAATAAATTTGTCTCAAGGAATATGCAAGATATGGCATTTACATACTATTTCGCAGATACTGGGAGGAGGAAATGTAAATACATTAAAATAACATACGCACTGTGATTTACATTTACATTTACATTTAAGTCATTTATCAAGATTGCGTCTGTTTTTAATAAGTTTCAATCGAAGGTGCAAAGTTAAAGAAATCAACATTTATTGAAAAATGGAATCACTTTCAACATTCAAAACATATTATTACACAACAAAATACTCAAGCTCAATAATATCTACTTGTGTTAAACTCCGCAAAATCATGGATGGATTGTCCTGACCGCGCGCTCTACAAACTCGCCACAGACGCCCTCGCCTTCACGCGCAAACAGTACACGTGTATCGTTGCCAAGCACACAGACATAGGCTGTATTAAATATCCTACCTGCAGCTGAAAATTAGCCTTTGCTAATTTGAATGCCAGCAAATAACTTGCCTTGGTACTTGACTCTTGAATTGCAGTTTGTCGGTGAAAAAAGTTCTGTTGACTCTGTAAATTAGCTGCCAACCTCTGAGCAGTAGCCGCCCGTTCTTGTGTTGACTGCTTGCTAGCATAGTTTGCATGCTTCGTGGCAAAGTGACTACTGATATTGTACTCTTTGAAAACCGCAACAGCTTCTTGGCATATCAGACATACAGCCGTTGATCGGACTTCAGTGAAGAAGTATTTTGTTTTCCACTCCTTATTAAACACTCGGCATTCGCTGTCCACTTTCCTTCTCTTTGGTCCGCTCATTTTCACAGAAGGGCTTAATGGTGACGTGAAACGAAGTGAAAATTAAAGTGAAATAAAGAGAAATACGCGCCACTCCAACAACGGTCAATGTGTTTTGAGTGCACCATCTATTGGGGAAACGTGGGCATTGCAGGGAAAGGGGAAAAAAGGAGGTTTTTACTATAATTTGGACAAGTTCGGCGGGCCGGATTAAAAAGCCTAACGGGCCGTATGTGGCCCGCGGGCCGTGGTTTGCCCATGTCTGGTCTAGGGTGTCACCTCCTTTCAAGATGGGGATGACCGCGGCAGCTTTCCAATCCTTGGGGATCTCAGACGATACGAAAGAGAGGTTGAACAGGCTGGTAATAGGGGTTGTGACAATGGCAGCGGATAGTTTCAGAAATAGAGGGTCCAGATTGTCAAGCCCAGCTGATTTGTATGGGTCCAGGTTTTGCAGCTCTTTCAGAACATCTGCTATCTGGATTTGGGTAAAGGAGAAGCTGGGGAGGCTTGGGCGAGTAGCTGCGGGGGGGGGGGTTGGAGTAGCCAGGAGGAAGGCATGGCCAGCCGTTGAGAAATACTTGTTGAAGTTTTCGATTATCATGGATTTATCGGTGGTGACCGTGTTACCTAGCCTCAGTGCAGTGGGCAGCTGGGAGAAGGTGCTCTTGTTCTCCATGGACTTTACAGTGTCCCAGAACTTTTTGGAGTTAGAGCTACAGGATGCAAATTTCTGCTTGAAAAAGCTGGCCTTTGCTTTCCTGACTGACTGCGTGTATTGGTTCCTGACGTCCCTGAACAGTTGCATATTGCGGGGACTATTCGATGCTATTGCAGTCCGCCACAGGATGCTTTTGTGCTGGTCGAGGGCAGTCAGGTCTGGAGAGAACCAAGGGCTGTATCTGTTAGTTAGTTCTGCATTTTTTGAACGGGGCATGCTTATCTAAGATGGTGAGGAAGTTACTTTTAAAGAATGACCAGGCATCCTCAACTGACGGGATGAGGTCAATATCCTTCCAGGAAACCCGGGCCAGGTCGATTAGAAAGGCCTGCTCGCAGAAGTGTTTTAGGGAGCGTTTGACAGTGTTGAGGGGTGGTCGTTTGACCGCGGACCCGAAGCGGATACAGGCAATGAGGCAGTGATCGCTGAGATCCTGATTGAAGACAGCGGAGGTGTATTTGGAGGGCCAGTTGGTCAGGATGATGTCTATGAGGGTGCACATGTTTACAGATTTGGGGTTGTACCTGGTGGGTTCCTTGATGATTTGTGTGAGATTGAGGGCATCTAGCTTAGATTGTAGGACTGCCGGGGTGTTAAGCATATCCCAGTTTAGGTCACCTAAAAGAAAAAACTCTGAAGCTAGATGGGGGGCGATCAATTCACAAATGGTGTCCAGGGCACAGCTGGGAGCTGAGGGGGGTCGGTAGAAGGTGGCAACAGTGAGAGACTTATTTCTGGAGAGATTCATTTTTAAAATTAGAATTTCAAACTGTTTGGTATGGACCTGGAAAGTATGACACCAGTGAAAGTATCTCACCAGAGAAAGCCTCCGAGCGAGCGAGCGAAACAGCGTCCCTCTGTCTCTGTATGTGTAGGCCATCTATCTGATGCTTTCTGATCATAAAGAGTATGACATTATTGCTGCAATTAGCATTGAATACAATGGAAGCCAGTGAGCATTTGACCTCACTTGATACATAAAAAAAATAGCCATTCAGCCAAGGCTAAACTGAGTGAGCTCAACTGTGAATGGTCCTGGCGCACCAAAAAAAAGTATCAAAGGAAACCAGTTTGGATTTGGCTTCACTCCTATCAAACTTCATCAAAATAAATACGTAATTGACATAAACATCTTGCATTGTTGTTGCGTTGTTGTCCTCTGATGGCTAGCTAGCTAAAATTGTCCCTTTCCTAAATTAGCCATGGATGGAGATAGGGTTTTGGACTTGTGATTATACTTAATTCTCTGTGCTGGCCAATGATTATAACAACAATTCTGTTCTAACCATAAATTCATACATTGTGCCCCTGGACTGAGAGGATAGAAGTTCAATATGTAATATGCTAAATGTTGAAGGCTAGATATAGTTAACTGCATTATATATGTAAAGTATGTGGACATCCCTTGAAATTAGTGGATTCGGCTATTTAACCCCCACCCGTTGCTGACAAGTGTATAAAATTGAGCACACAGCCATGCACACATCTCCATCGACAAACATTGGCAGTAGATTGGCCTTACTGAAGAGTTCAGTGACTTTCAACTTGGCACCACCAAAGGGTGCCATCTTTCCAACAAGTCAGTTCGTCAAATTTCTGCCTTGCAAGAGCTGCCCCGATCAATTGTAAGTGCTCTTATCGTGAAGTGGAAATGTCTAGGAGCAACAACAACTCAGCTGCGAAGTGGTAGGCCACACAAGCTCACAGAACGGGACCGCCGAGTGCTGAAGCGCATAGCACGAAAAAAACGAAGTGGTAGGCCACACAAGCTCACAGAACACACCACCGAGTGCTGAAGTGCATAGCACGAAAGAATCGACTGTACTCGGTTGCAACACTCACTACCAAGTTCCAAACTGCCACTGGAAGCAACGTCAGCACGAGAAGTGTCCCTCGGGAGCGTCATGAAATTGGTTTCCATGGCCGAGCAGCCGCACACAAGCCTAAGATCACCATGTGCAATGCCATGCGTCGGCTGGAGTGGTGTAAAGCTTGCCGCCAATGGACTCTGAAGCAGTGGAGACGCGTTCTCTGGAGTGAGGAATCATACTTCACCATCTGGCACTCCGAGGGACCAATCTGCGTTTGGCGGATGCCAGGAGCATGCTGCCTGCCAAATGCATAGTGCCACCTGTAAAGTTTGGTGGAGTAGGAACTGGGTCTGGTTTGTTTTTTCATGGTTCGGGTTAGGCCCCTTAGTTCCAGTGAAGGGAAATCTTAACACTACAGCATACAATGGCATTCTTGATGATTCTGTGCTACCAACTTTGTGAAAACAGTTTGGGGAAGGCCCTTTCCTGTTTCAGCAGAACAATGCCCCGTGCACAAAGTGAGGTCAATACAGAAATGGTTTGTTGAGATCAGTGTGGAAGAACTTGACTGGCCTGCACAGAGCCCTGACCTCAACCCCATCGAACACCTTTGGGATTAATTGGAATGCTGACTGCGAGCCAGGTCTAATTGCCAAACGTCAGTGTCCGACCTCACTAATGCTCTTGTGGCTGAATGGAAGCAAGTCCCAGCAGAAATGTTCCAACATCTAGTGAAAAGCCTTCCCAGAAGAGTGGAGGCTGTTATAGCAGCAAAGGGGGGACCAACTCCATACTAATGCCCATGATTTTGGAATGAGATGTTCGACGAGCAGGCGTCCAAATACATTTGGTCATGTCGTGTAACTAATGATTCCCAGGAAAGGAAGTTAGGCTAGCGAGCAAGCATATTAGCCAGGTACCCTAGGACAACAAAAGCCCATCTGCTAACTGCGGCCTGCTAATCGTTAGCTGTCTTGAGCATATCGGCTGCTATCTGAACAGGTCTATCGAACACTCTTCTTGGGCCACTATAACTATAACTATTTTGACAATTGGATTGGTCCCCTCTACCACACGGAACTCATTAATCTACAGACGGAAATGCTAAAAACAGACCTCCATCTTCTGCTAGCTTGCTACCCATGGCTCGGCTAGCTGTCTGAATCACCGTGACCCCAACCAACTTCACTACTCACTGGACCCTTATGATCACTCGGCTAAGCATGCCTCTCCTTAATGTCAATATGCCTTGTCCATTGCTGTTCTGGTTAGTGTTTATTGGCTTATTTCACTGTAGAGCCTCTAGCCCTGCTCATTATACCTTATCCAACCCTTCAGTTCCACCACCCACACATGCGATGACATCACCTGGTTTCAATGATGCTTCTAGAGACAATATCTCTTTCATAATCACTCAATGCCAAGGTTTACCTCCACTGTATTCACATCCTACCATACCTTTGTCTGTACACTATACCTTGAATCTATTTTATCACCCCCAGAAACCTGCTCCTTTTACTCTCGGTTCCGGACATCCTAGACTTCCAATTCTCATGGCTTTTAGCCGTACCCTTATCTTACTCCTCCTCTGTTCCTCTGGCGATATAGAGGTGAACCAGGAACAGATATAGCCCTTGGTTCTCCCCAGACCTGCCTGCCCTTAACCAACACAAAAACATCCTGTGGCGTTCTGCAATAGCATCGAACAGCCCCCGTGAAAAGCAACTTTTTAGGGAAGTTAAAAACCAATATCCACAGGCAGTTAGAAAAGCCAAGGCTAGCTTTTTCAAGCAGAAATTTGCTTCCTGCAACACAAACTCGAAAAAGTTCTGGAACATTGTAAAGTCCATGGAGAATAAGAGCACCTCCTCCCAGCTGCCCACTGCACTGAGGCTAGGAAACTCTGTCACCACCGATAAATCCACTATAATTGAGAATTTCAATAAGCATTTTTCTACGACTGGCCATGCTGCCCAAGCCTTCCACATTTCTCTTTCTCCCAAATTCAGTCAGCTGATGTTCTGAAAGAGCTGCAAAACCTGGACCCCTACAAATCAGCCAGGCTAGACAATCTGGACCCTTTCTTTCTAAAAAATGATCTGCCAAAATTGTTGCAACCCTTATTACTATCCTGTTCAACCTCTCTTTCGTGTCGTCTGAGATTCCCAAAGATTGGAAAGCAGCTGCCGTCATCCCCCTCTTCAAAGGGGGGGCACTCTTGACCCAAACTGCTATAGACCTATATCTATCCTACCCTGCCTTTCTAAGGTCTTCGAAAGCCAAGTTAACAAACAGATCACCAACCATTTCAAATCTCACCGTACCTTCTACGCTATGCAATCTAGCTTCTGAGCTGATCATGGGTGCACCTCAGCCACGCTCAAGGTTCTAAACGATCTCTTAACCACCAACGATAAGAAACAATACTGTGCAGCCGTATTCATTCACATGGCCAAGGCTTTCGACTCTGTCAATCACCACATCCTAATCGGCAGACTCAACAGCCTTGGTTTCTCAAATGATTGCCTCGCCTGGTTCACCAACTACTTCTCAGACAGAGTTCAGTGTGTCAAATCTGAGGGTCTATTGTCCGGGCCTCTGGCAGTCTCTATGGGGGTGCCACAGGGTTCAATTCTTGGGCCGACTCTCTTCTCTGTATATATCAATGATGTAGCTCTTGCTGCTGGTGAGTCTCTGATCTACCTCTATGCAGACGACACCATTCTGTATACTTCTGGCCCTTCTTTGGACACTGTGTTAACAAATCTCCAAATGAGCTTCAATGCCATACAACTCTCCTTCCGTGGCCTCCAACTGCTCTTAAATACAAGTCAAACTAAATATATGCTCTTCAACTGATCACTGCCTGCACCTGCCCGCCCGTCCAGCATCACTACTCTGGACGGTTCTGACTTAGAATATGTGGATAACTACAAATACCTAGGTGTCTGGTTAGACTCTAAACTCTCCTTCCAGACTCACATAAAACATCTCCAATCCAAAGTTAAATCTAGAATCGGCTTCCTATTTCGCAACAAAGCATCCTTCACTCATGCTGCCAAACATACCCTCGTAAAACTGACCATCTTACCGATCCTCGACTTTAGCGATGTCATTATCAAAATATCCTCCAACACCCTACTCAACAAATTGGATGCAGTCTATCACAGTGCCATCCGTTTTGTCACCAAATCCCCATATACTACCCACCACTGTGACCTGTACGCTCTCTTTGGCTGGCCCTCACTTCATACTCGTCGCCAAACCCACTTGCTCCAGGTCATCTACAAGACCCTGCTAGGTAAAGACCCGCCTTATCTCTGCTCGCTGGTCACCATAGCTGCACCCACCTGTAGCACGCGTTACAGGAGGTATATCTCACTTGTTTACCCAAAGCCAATTCTTCCTTTGGTTGCCTCTCCTTCCAGTTCTCTGCTGCCAATGACTGGAATGAACTACAAAAATCTCTGAAACTGGAAACACTTATCTCCCTCACTAGCTTTAAGCACCAGCTGTCAGAGCAGCTCACAGATCACTGCACCTGTACATAGCCCATCTATAAATAGCCCAAACAACTACCTCTTCCCCTACTGTATTTATTTATTTATTTTGCTCCTTTGCACCCCAGTATTTCTACTTTGCACACTCATCTACTGTCAAATCTACCATTCCCGTGTTTTAATTGCTATATTGTATTTACTTCGCCACCATGGCCTATTTATTGCCTTTACCTCCCTTATCTGACCTCATTTGCTCACATTGTATATAGACCTATTTTTCTACTGTATTATTGACTGTATGTTTGTTTTACTCCATGTGTAACTCTGTGTTGTTATGTGTCGAACTTCTTTGCTTTATCTTGGCCAGGTCGCAGTTGTAAATGAGAACTTGTTTTCAACTTGCCTACCTGGTTAAATAAAGGTGAAATAAATCAAATAAAACAAAAAATAAAAGTGTGCACTGTATGACAGTCATAGATTGTTTCGTCATCATGAAGGAGAAGAGGGTGGCATTGGCGTTTCTCTACAATTAGGGTGAGTCAACATTCTTTCTTGCATGAACGCACGCACACACACACAAATCAGAACCATGGACAGCCACGTCATATTTAGCTTACGTTGACTAGACTAAATAGTTTTTGGTATATTTTAGTTGTCACTGTATTAGACTAAGCATAGGCAAATAGATGATGTTAAAATGTTGCAGTTGAAATGATGCTGGAATAGTGGAGGCAGCTCCTGTTTTCTTTGCAACTTGCGGTAACTCTCCATGGTTCTAAATCAATAGTAGTTTAGTAGTCCGAAAATGTTGGAAACATCAACTTGCTTGACCATGCTGTAGGTCATGTAACTGTTTGTTACATGCAACATGATTTGTGGACTTCACTGGATAGAGGTTGCTCTCCGGTTTTGTGATAAAACAAAGGTGTTGTTGAATTTATTCTGCCACGGTGTCTTCTTATTGCCTCGGCCTTAGGCCTATGTATCACGGTCGCAAGGCATATGAACTAATATGTTATAAAGCAAACAATGCAATTATCACAACACATAGGTTGTAGTATGTCTTCTTCTGGCTTCCCCAGTGGTTTTACTGACACACCGCTAACTAAAAACCCCTTCTTTTGATACTGTCAGCTTTAAGTTTAGTCAATAAACACTTCTCTGCTGGTGTGCTTTTACCAAGGGGGATTTTTTCAATATAGATTCACATATATAATGTAATCATACACGTTAATAATGTGTCTCGTCTTACCTTGCTTACAATGGCCACGTCTAATCAAATGTGTTTCAACGTGCTGTCTTACACGCACACACACAAGCGGTTGTCCCATCGTATCATTCATTCAAGACCTTCCATTCCTCTCAGTAAACTAGTGTTTCAGGACAACTCAGCCTAAACATAGACATAATCCACATTTCCTGAAGGAGCCAATCTGAGTTAAGTTGCTGCTAAAGTGTTGGGGGTGGTTTGAGTTAGTACAGGGAGGTAGGCCGTGACCGAGCCAGAGAATTAGCATAGTAAGTGAGTGAGAAGCAGTGTGGTGCCTCTACATAACCCAGCAGCACACAGCTCTCTCCCTGCTTCTAATGACTCCAGAGATGTAATGAAGACAAACCCGGGCAGAAATTAGCAGTGACATTAACTAAAACATTGATAAATAAACCACTAATAAAAGGGAGGGAGTGGGGGTGTGGAGGGGGAAGAGAAGAGAAGGGAGAAGGGAAGTGATTAGTACAGTGCTCGGTGCAGAAACGTGGCGATTTATCTGTCTCGTTTCGTAGTTTCTCGAGACACACTGAAAACAGTAATGGCCAATGGTAAACGGATTTGCCTGGGAAAATCAATGCCCCATATGACCGTGTGCATGTATGTCCGTGTTGTAACCGCACGGTGAACCCTCACTGTTCTTTCCCCCCTGCTGATCCGACTAATATCCTTAGCCTGTATGACTTATCTGTGTGTGCCATGTGTACACCGTCCTACGCTCCGAGAGCACACCATGATTGATGGGCTTTGCAGCCGGGGAAAAAAATAAGTGCTTAAGAAAAATGGGAGTCACACAAGACTTATTAAAACAACAATTCTTATGATAAGTAAAACACTTAGGAGGATTAAAGTTAAACATTAAATCCTTTTTTAATGATAACATTCATCTTGCAAGAATCTATGTAATGCATTTCACAGTAACCCTTACTTATAAGCAGGATGTTTTTTAAATGACATATTCTAGAAGATTTTCCAAAAACACGAGGCTGGTTAAAACTGCACATTTAAAAAAAACCTTCCTGCTGTATGTGTGGAGGTTATCAGTTAGGTGTGCCACCCCCGTGCCCTCAGTCTCCTCATATGACGGGCGGCCCTGGAGTATAAAAAAGAGTGATGATGCTGATGTTGTGCCATCCACCTCCCTCAACATCCCCCTTCCTCTCCTTCTCTCCTCTCCACCCACACCTCCTTCATCCCCTCTCGCAGAACCCCTCATCCCTTAATTTATCACCTGTCCCATCTCCCCCTCCTCCCTCCCTCTCTTCCCTCCCTCCCTTGCTCTAATTCTGGTTTAATAACTGCCGCCTCCATTCATCACAGTATCGATGGCTCTGACAGGCCGGCAGTGGCGCGGAGGCGGCTAAAGCTCCCCTGTCCTTTCCTCACGCGGCTGTGGGGTCACCTGCAGGTCAGGCTGTCAATATGCACGCCCAGCGCCTTTGTTCCTGTGAGTAAGATGCTGAAATGTACATACGCATACCACTCACATGAAAAAATACTAGTTTACTATAGAATTCTGTTGTAAACTGTAGTATACTGTATCATTTGCTGTGGAATGTACTTACTATATGGGCTTTATGGGCTTTTGAGTGGCGCAGCGGTCTAAAGCACTGCATCTCAGTGCAAGAGGCGTCACTACAGTCCGTGGTTTGATTCCAGGCTGTATCACATACAGCCATGATTGGGAGTCCCATTGGGCGGCGCACAATTGACCCAGCATCGTCCGGGTTTGGCCGGGGTAGGCCGTCATTGCAAATAAGAATTTGTTCTTACTGACTTGCCTAGTTAAATAAAACCAGAAAAAAAAAAAATATATAGAATGTTGTAGTATACTGATTAATACTATAGTAAATACTACAGTAATCTCTGCAAAAACACTACACTTTTAAATATAGTAAATACTACAGTACCTCATTTGCATATAACCCACTCATTCCCCTCCCCCATATCCCAATTTGTGCCACCAATAAGTGAGAAACCTACTAGCCAAGTATAGACAATATGTTGTGTTCCATTAAGATTATAGAAAAGAGATGATGTCATGTGTGCTTCCTCTCTGGCCTCTAGGTCACCAGAGCCGCTACAGGCTCTCATGCCTCAGACAGATCGCCAGGCTCCCCTGCCTCCGCTGGTTTGTCAGGCTCTCAAGCCTCAGTCGGAACGCCAGGCTCCCCTGCTACAGCCAGCTCGTCGGGCTTTCATGCCTTCACTGGATCGCCAGGCTCCCTGCTTCCACCAGCTCATCAGGCTCTCATGCCTCAGCTGGATCGCCAGGCCCCCCTGCCTCAGCCGGTCTGTCAGGTTCCCGTGCCCCAGCCAGCGATAGGTCCCATGCACCAGCAAGGGTGACCGGTCCACTCCTGGGGCCGGATTCACAAAACCTTCTTAAAACTTCTTATGGCTGCAGGGGCAGTATTGAGTAGCTTGGATGAAAGGTGCCCAGAGTAAACAGCCTGCTCCTCAGTTTCAGTTGCTATTATATGCATATTATTATTAATATTGGATAGAAAACACTCTGAAGTTTCTAAAACTGTTTGAATGATGTCTGTGAGTATAACAGAACTCATGTGGCAGGCAAAAACCTGAGAAGAAATCCTAACAGGAAGTGAGAAATCTGAGGTTGGTATATTTTCAACCCATGCCCCATTGAATTCGCATTGGGATATAAATTAAGTTGCAATTCCTAGGGCTTCCACTAGATATCAACCGGCTTTAGAAACTTGAATGAGGCTTCTGCTGTGTTGTGGGACTGAATAAGAGCTGAATGAGTCAGCTTACTGGCAGAGAGCCATTTCTTGGTAATGCGCATTCCACATGCGTTCCGTTGCTTCTGTAGACACAAAGGAATTCTCCGGTTGGAACTTTATTGAAGATTTATGATAAAAACATCCTGATTGATTCTATACTTAGTTTGAAATGTTTCTTCGACCTGTAATATAATTTTTACATTTTTTAATTTTACCCCGTTTTTGTGGTATCCAATTGTTTTACTATCTTGTCTCATCGCTACAACTCCCATACAGGCTCGGGAGAGAAGAAGGTTGAAAGTCATGCGTCCTCTGATACACAACCCAACCAAGCCGCACTGCTTCTTAACACAACACATCCAACCCGGAAGCCAGCCACACCAATGTGTCGGAGGACCTGGCAACCTTGGTTAGCGCGCACTGCGCCCGGCCCGCCACAGGAGTCGCTGGTGAGCGATGAGACAAGGACATCCCTACTGGCCAACCCCTCCCTAACCTGGGCGACGCTAGGCCAATTGTGCATCGCCCCAAGGACCTCCCAGTTGCGGCTGGTTATAACAGAGCCTGGGTGCGAACCCAGAATCTCTGATGGCACAGCTGGCACTGCAGTACAGCACCCTTAACTGCAGTACAGCACCCTGCAGTACAGCACCCTTCTGATGAAGATCATAGAAGGTTAGTGATTCATTTTATCTCTATTTGTGCTTTTTGTAACTCCTCTCTTTGGCTGGAAAAATGGCTGTGTTTTTCTGTGGCTTGGTGGTGACCTAACATAATCGTTTGTGGTGCTTTCGCCGTAAATCCAATTTGAAATTGGACACTGCGGTGGGATTAACAACAAGATTACCTTTAAAACGGTATAAGATACATGTATGTTTGAGGAATTTTAATTATGAGATTTCTGTTTTGAATTTGGCGCCCTGCACTTTCACTGGCTGTTGTCATATCAATCCCGTTAATGGGATTGCAGCCCTAAGAAGTTTTAAGAAGAAATGTATTCTTAACTGCCATTTTTTCCTTAACTATAGACTTAAGAAGAAATTTAAGCAAAGTTTCTATTCCTCAATAAAATTATTGGAAATGTTCTTAAGGTTTTTCCTGGTTCTTCCTAAGAAATAAGTTAAGAAGAAATGGGATTCTTGACAATAATGCTTTAGGATTTCTTCCTGGAAATGTACTTAACTTTAGGACAGCTAAACCCTCTTGAGATGAATGGATACTTTTGTAAACATGAACGTATTCTTGCACCACAGACACAGTTGGCTACCAGATATTTAAATACAGCAAGAAAACAAATTAAACAATATATTACAATATTCGAGTGTTAAGGTGTTAAATAGCAAGCGTTAGCTCGTCAATTTGCAAAGAAGAACTTGGCTAACTTAGCTAACATTAACGTCGTTAGTGATGTTGTTGGCTATAATGTCGGGACGCGTTGGCTAGCTAAGGTAGCTACCTAACTTACCGGTTGCGCAGTCCCTCTACCACCATCTCTCCTATCATGGACGACACCTTCTCCTCCAGCTGGTCCACATTAATGGTCTCTCAGCTCCCTTCTTTTTAGCAGCCGACTTGATGTCGGACCACTTCTTTTTTTACGGCGTCACTGTCCTTTGCCATACCCCCAATGGCAGAGACAGACCCGGCCACTCTCGCCCAACCTCGCTTTTTGATGTCTGCAGTGACGCCGCAGTCATCAAGTCTCCCCAACAACAACCTTTTCCTGGCTGCTATTTCCTTCACCATCATTTCAAGCTCTTGTTTGCTGAAGTTTTTATTGCGCTTTCCTTGGTTATCCATTTTTGATTTTGATGTACAGTAGCTAACGTTAGTCTGGCTACAATATGTGAAAAATAACGTTTTTTGTGTGTGTATAAAGGGGTTCGCGAGCCAACTAAAACATTTTTATTCTCGAGACATAAAGTAAAAAAGTTGATGTAATAAAATGTAAATATCAACACTTTATTATAGTGGGCCAAATCCTATCATCCCCGTCACATAGGCTTATTTATTAGTTTCTAGCACATCACTAAGTTCCTTAGAAAACTATGAATTCCTAAGACCATTTTGAGGAATTGTATTTACGAACTATCTTATGAAGTTCTTCTTTTTTTGGTTTAAGCAGCTTCTTAAGTTTTTTCGTAAGTAATGTTTTGTGAATCCGGCCCCTGATCCCCGGGATCGTCCCTTTGGTTGGCGTCCTGCGGCTGGAGCTGAACATGCCAGGGAGGGGGCACCATCACGTATGCTCTCTCCGGCGCTCTAGGTCGCCATGCTCCCACGTCTCAGCCGGACTGACAGGTTTCCCGCGCCGGCCTGCTCCTGATCTGGGATCGTCATCTTGGTCGGCATCCTGCGGCTGGAGCCGCGCGTCAGGGAGGGGGTACTGTCACGTGTGCTCCCTCTCCGGCCTCTAGGTCACCAGGCTGCTCGTTAGGGTGTACACCTGTCACCATAGTGACACACACCTGCGCGTCATCAGACTCCTTAGGACTCCATCACTTCCCTGATTACCTTCCCTATATATGTCACTCCCTTTGGTTCCTTCCCCAGGCATCATTGTTTCTGTTCCAGTTTCATGTCTGTGTTCATGTTTCTTGTTTTGTATTATGTTTTAATTTATTCATTAAATTATTCACTCCCTGAACTTGGTTCCTGATTCCCAGCACACACATTACAGCTGGAATGCTGTGTGTTCTTTAGACTTTCTCCATTAGGTTTCCTCAAGTAGAAAGACTCCACTTCTTTGTCAAAAATGTATATTTTTTAAAACAATAGTAAACACGAGAGTAATTTCTACAAAAACACTATAGTGAATACTACAGTATATAGGGTGGTGAGGAATGTCTGGAAGTTACCTCATTTATTTTCTGTGTTTCTCATTCAAACATCGTTTTAAGCTTTGTGTTACTATAGACAGTTAAAGCTGATTCCAGGATTGTACAGTGCATTTGGAAAGTATTCAGACCCCTTCAATGTTTCCACATTTGTTACGTTACATCCTTATTCTAAAATGGATTAATTATTTGTTTTTCCTCATCAATCTACACACAATAGCTCATAATGACAAAGCAAAAACATGTTTTTAGAAATTATTTTTTACATTAGTATTCAGACCCTTTGCTATGAGACTCAAAATGTCGCTAAGGTGCATCCTGTTTCCATTGATCATCCTTGAGATGTTTCATCTGTGGTAAATTCAATTGATTGGACATGTTTTGGAAATGCACACACGTTTCTATAAAAGGTCCCACAGTTGACTGTGCATGTCAGAGCAAAAACCAAGCCATGAGGTAGAAGGAATTGTCAGTAGAGCTCCGGGACAGGATTATATCGAGGCACAGAACTAGGGAAGGCTACCCAAACATTTCTGCAGTATTGAAGGTCCCCAAGAACACAGTGGCCTCCATCATTATAGAAGAAGTTTGGAACCACCAAGACTCTTCCTAGAGCTGGCCACCCAGCCAAACTGCGCAATCCGGGGAGAAGGGCCTTGGTCAGAGAGGTGACCAGAAACCCGATGGTCACCCTGACAGAGCTCCAGAATTTCTCCAGAGTTCCTCTGTGGAGATGGCAAAACCTTCCAGAAGGACAATCATCTATGCAGCCTGCTTGGAGTTTGCCAAAAGGCACCTAAAGGACTCAGACCATGAGAAACAATATTATCTGGTCTGATGAAACCATGTTTGATCTCTTTTGCCTGAATGCCAAGAGCAACGTCTGGAGGAAACCTGGCACTATCCCTACGATGAAGCATGGTAGTGGCAGCATCATGCTGTGGGGATGTTTTTCAGAGGCAGGGACTGGGAGCAAAGTTCTGAGAGATCCTTGATGAAAACCTGCTCCAGAGTGCTCATGACTTGAACGTTCACCTTCCAACAGGACAACAACCCTAAGCACACAGCCAAGACAACGCAGGAGTGGCTTCGGGACAAATCTCTGAATGTCCTTGAGTGGCCCAGCCAGAGCCTGAACTTGAACCCGATCAAACATCTCTGCAGAAACCTGAAAATAGCTGTAGAGCGATGCTCCTCATCCAACCTCACAGAGCTTTTCTGCAGAGAAGAATGGGAAAAACTACCTAAATACAGGCGTGCCATGCATGTAGCGTCATACCCAAGAAGACTTGAGGCTATAATCGCTGCCAAATGTGCTTCAACAAAATACTGAGTAAAGGGTCTGAATACTTTCCATGTTTTTATTTTATTTTTGCAAATATTTCTAAAAACCTGTTTTTACTTTGTCATTATGGGGTATTGTGTGTGGATTGATGAGGGGAAAAAACTATTTCATACATTTTTAGAATAAAGCTGTAACATAACAAAATGTGGAAAAAGTCAAGGGGTCTGAATACTTTCTTGTGACTCCCTGTTGGCCCAGCCAACCTTAGTTCATGGAGATGATTCGCCTACGGGGACCCGTGGAAACTCCCGTTTAGCAGGGACCTGTTGTCCCAGGTGCTAGGGCAGGTTTGGCAAGCGAGGCCAGAGATTTGGTTCATATGGGCCTGGGCTCTAAGAGGGCCAATCTGATGGCTAGAGGTTTACCTCCAAGTGTTATAGTTACCATTCAGTCTGCAATGGTGCCCTCAACAAGAGGGCTGTATGCGTATTAGTGGCAAGCGTTTGAATTCTTTCAAACATTCTGCACTTTAAAGGTGTACATAGCCGCTGTCTCAGCGTGTCATGTGGGAATTGACAGGACCCTGGCTCACCACCTGGTGGTGCGGTTCCCAAAGGTATATGTCATCTCAGACCGGTCTCTAAACCACCGGTCGCCCACTTGGGAGTTGCCACTAGTTTTGGAGGCACTGTGTTCGGCCCCCTTTGAGTCTCTGGATTCGGTGGATCTGAAGATCCACCCCTACAAAACATCCCTGCTCAGGACTTTAGCCTCGGCTAAACCTGTTGGGGACCTACACCCTTACTGTACTAATTTAGCCCCGGGCAAATCTAAGGGGATGTTGTGTCTAAATGCAGCCTTCGCCCCGAAAGTCAATGCTATGCCCTACAGGTCCTTAGCTTTTGAGCTATTTCCCTTTTTCACCTCCTTCTTTTGCTTCTGAAGAGCAACAGAGGTTACATGCCCTGTGTCCGGTGTGAGCTTTACGCACCTACATTGAACAGACCCGGGATATCCAGTTATGTGACCAACTTCTTGTCTGTTTTGCTAATCCAGCTCGTGGCAGGGCGCTCTCTAAGCAGGATCTCTCTCACTGGATTGTAGAGGCTATCTCCCTGGCATACAGCAGCAAAGGGCAAGGGTGGCCTAACGGTGTACGCGCCCACTCCACCAGGGGTCTGGCAGCATCTTGGGCATTGTTTAAAGGGTTGCCTATAGGAGATATTTGCACTGAGGCGAGTTGGGCATCACCACACACCTTGTGAGGTTGTATCGTTTGGATCTCACTGCTCCCAGTATATCACACAGTGCGCTTACGGCTGCGACAGGGGAAAGTCACTAGGCAGTGGGCCATGTTTGCAATACCCAGACTGACGCTTCTGGTGGGGTCAGGTTTGGGTGGTCTGCCATGGGGAATTTAATTTAGTATCCGTTGGTGTCAGCTTGTGGCGTGATTATATTCACCATAGTGTGTTGTACCAAAGTTGACTGACTGAAAGGGAACATAACAATATGACTATAACTACTGTTCCTTGAAGGAGGGAAACGAGGTACAAAACCTGTTTGCCCCCCCCCCTCCCGCCCATTCCTAGGCTGGGTGGGGCTTTACCTGCTTTCCACAGGAAAACTGCTATGAACATTTATGTAAAAAATACATGGTTTATGTTTCTGAATGATTCATCATGCTGTTTTGTTAACATTATGGCCCGGTGATGCTCGATTTGAGCAGGGCGTTCTTCCCTAACCACTTTTGCATGGCGACGTGACGGCCCATAGCACGATTTAACCTGGTTCAGTCTAATCGAACTTCCTCAGTGCTACTTAACGTGGACCTAAGTTCAGTTTTGAGATAAACCAGCATCACTGGTGGATTGGGTTAGATAGGGTGGATTGGGTTTCTGACTGGTATTGGAACTGTGACTACGGGCAGCCTCTCCCCACTTGGCTCGATGGGATATGTAGTGATTTTGCCAACACAGACATATGTACACAATCTTGTAACCTTAACCTTTTCTAAACTGACTATCGTATTTGCTGATTAAATCAGACTTTATTAATATAATGAGTAATACAGGAATGTAATGAGTTAATTGACATGAAAACTAGAGAAAATTGCAACTCTACTGAGCCCAATGACTACAATGAATGGCTAAGTTACTTCTGGAGCTGGAGCAACAAGCAAGCTACAAATACCAAGTCAAACACATGTTGGAGGGATCCATCTTGAAATGGCAAATGACGCACTTGAGAAACAACCGCATCGATTAAAGCATTAGACTGGACCATATTTGAGGAGGTATTTTCTTCCCTCATTTACCATAATGCTGAATGTACCTATGTGTGTTTTACCTATAGGTAACTGCCAAAATAAAGGAAACACCAACAAAGTATCTTAACAGGGCGTTGGGCCACCACAAACCAGAACAGCTTCAATACACCTTGGCATAAGTTCTACAAGTGCCTGGAACTCTATCGGACGGATGCGACACCATTCTTCCATGAGAAATTCTATCCTTTTGTGTTTTGTTGACAGAAAACAGCATCTCAGGCGCCACTCCAAAATCTCCCATAAGTGTTCAGTTGGGTTGAAATCTGGTGACTGAGACGGCCATGGCTTACATCGTTTTCATGCTCATCAAACCATTCAGTGACCACTCGTGCCCTGTGGATGGAGCATTGTCATCCTATGGGGGCATAGCCATGGTAACCTAAATAATGGCCTGACCAGCGTCTTTGTTGCATGACCCAAAGCATGATGGGATGTTAATTGCTTAATTAACTCAGTAATCACACCTGTGTGGAAGCACCTGCTTTCAATATACTTAGTAACCCTCATTTATGCAAGTGTCTCCATTACTGTGGCAGTTACCTGTATGAGCAACATTTGTGTGTCAAAACAGATGTATGGAATACTGCGGCATAAAACAAACCCCTCTATTGTCAGCCACCATCTTGCCAGGCTGTTTTCTCTCCACAGCACAGCAGCTGAACTTCACCCAAACCCACAGCCGGAGCCCATACCACAGCACACAGGGGGGCTCTTACTGTGGAGTGAGTGTGTGTGTGTTTGTGTGTGTTATACTGCAGGACTTTAATCCACAGATCCGCGTCCCATTGGCAAGGCTCATTGAGCTAATTAATAATGCGGCACAAAACAGAGCGGGATGGGAGTCATTAGGGAGCTGCAGCTGTGCTCTCTCAGCCCTGTGGTGTTGTGCCAGTGTGTGTTTATTGTGTGTATGAGAGAGATAAAGAATGCAAGGGAGCTTGTGTGCGTTTTTGTGACTGTATTATATGAAAGTGTGTGTGTGTGTGTGTGTGTGTGTGTGTGTGTGTGTGTGTGTGTGTGTGTGTGTGTGTGTGTGTGTGTGTGTGTGTGTGTGTGTGTGTGTGTGTGTGTGTGTGTGTGTGTGTGTGTGTGTGTGTGTGTGTGTGTGTGAGTGAGCGTGGGGGAGGATGTGAGAATGCACACATACATGACTACATGTGTCACGGCAGAGACGAGAGTTCAGATAGAGTGCCTGCATTTGAATGTATGTGACTTTGAATGTGTGACTGCAGGTGCTTTGAAGTAAGAGAGTGAGAGAGAGAGAGTTTGTGTGTGAGAGAGAAATAATGGCCATTTTACAGACACCCAGTCCCGCCTCACCAAGCCCTCCCCAGACAGACACGTCCTCCTGACAAACTCAGTTAAGATGGCAGCCCCTTTCCTCTCTCTCACACATGCACCCTGCAGTGGAGAGGGCCGCCACTGGTGTGTATGATGTATTCATTATCCAGGATCAAGACAAACAACATCACACCACAAACTCCAGGTGACTGGGAGACATTGTCCTTCGAGTCAAAAGAGGAACAGAGAGTATTCATGGAAGTCCTTTACACTAAAGTTGCTTATGACAGTGCAATCTAGTTACAACATTCTGTTAGCATGTTGTTACACAGCACCACTGTGTAATGACTCACTAAGCCATAGCGTATAATAATAATAACCGGCTGATCAAAAAAATCTAATAATTAGAATGCAGTATTTATTCCATTTATTGCCTTACAAAATAATTGCAACATAGCTCAGTTGGTAGAGCATGGCGCTTGTAACGCCAGGGTAGTGGGTTCGATCCCCGGGACCACCCATACGTAGAATGTATGCACACATGACTGTAAGTCGCTTTGGATAAAAGCGTCTGCTAAATGGCATATATTATTATTATTAGTGGAAATTAGTTAATGTGCAAAAAGATTCATTATAACAATGCCAGAGAAAACTCAAGGCAATGAGAAATGTACATCTATTTAAAAAAAACATGGACAAGACAAAAATCTTTAAAACAAAACACTAACTTCAAGTACAAACTTAAGTACATTACATTTACATTTAAGTCATTTAGCAGACGCTCTTATCCAGAGCGACTTACAAATTGGAACCAACCCCATAGTATAAGATGAATCCCATGCATATAGAAAAATGTCATTCTTATTAAGGGACCACCTGATTTAGGTTCACACACACACACACACACACACACACACACACACACACACACACACACACACACACACACACACACACACACACACACACACACACACACACACACACACACACACACACACACACACACTTGATCACCCGCTATGTGGCATTTTGTCTGAGTTGTTCAGAATGGTGTGTAAGGGAGGAAGCATCATTGGAGCCTGCAAGGAGGACTGTACACTTGAGCCCCTTTTCCATTACAAGCTTAACCTCCATTACAAGCTTAACCTGAGTGGTATAACAACATAGTGCAAGAACATTTGAGTGCCCTTTATGTCATCAACAAGGGCTTAGTCTTATTCATACTTGACCTAATGGGGTGTACGTTACAGAGAGGGCTTTACAAGTACTATGCACTAGTGTGGGTAAACAGTAGGACATTGACAGTCAGAACTTTCTTAGTAGTAATGGTAGGATGACAACAGAGGAAGAGACTGCAGAAATCCTTCCAAGATGTAACAAAGGTAAGGACAGGGCATCCACATCCATATAGCATCAGCAAAGGTAAATCGTTGGCTTGAACATGTACAAAATTGGTCAAAGGAGAAACATTGCTATTGCAATGCTGTTACAAAAAAACTGAAACTAGTCTACATTCACTCCCAATTTGCAAACCACTGCTGAGACCAAGTGGGACACAAGAACAACTACCATAATGACCACAAGAAGGACCCTGGTTTAAATTGAGAGTAAGATGTCATTAGCCTCAGGCTAAATCAGTGGGTCCCCAAACGTTTTCACTCGGGCCCCGTTCCTCATTGGGGAACACCCCTGCATATATATTTTTTTGGGGGGTGGGGGACATGCCCCTCCTCCCGAACCCTCACGTCCCCCCCAAGGATCACGCCCCACTGGGCTACATCATGAAGGCAACATGAAGTCATGGCTCTTCATAATAGCGGGTCATTATTGGTAACAAGCTCTGCTGTTTGAGACTGGGTGAGGGAATAGAAAACTCATTAGGAGGTGTGATTGACAAACTACGTTTACCTGGAATATGTAGTGAGGTATTTCTTAGCCAGATCTGGGTGTAATTGCTTCAAGGTAATATGCTACAGAATGTCCTCACAAAGGTCAGAGGTCAGAGACAGGACAGCTGTCTACATGCTGTGAGGCAGTACACACCACAGTGAGGTAAATACAGACATTTATCTTCTCTGTAATGGATATAACAGGATCTGAGGAGAGTCATTGTGATGCATTGTGATGCAGTATGCTTCCACATGGCCTATAAACATGAGAGCTCTGGGGGAAATGCTGCTCAACCGGGAACTGCTGTGTGAGAGGGCCTGGGAGGGCAGAGAGGCAGGACAACACCATCTGACAGCAATGTTACAGCAGAGTGATGAGTCATTGAACAATTTGTAAACACAATGTGAGTGTGTTCAAGTTAAGGTACAGTGGAGGATAGTGATCCCATCAAACATTGGCCCTAAGGCAACTCCTACCCCCAGGCCAGCAAACTGCATTGTTCATGGAGACTGCTTGGCTAGAGGTTATGTGCTCAGTAGGGATAGGACGCCTTGTTCCTCCAGTTTGGCCTTGGACACCGACTCCCAGCAGAGGAGTGCATGATGCCATCCACTCGTACCTCCATGCCCTCAGCTTGCTGCTCTGCAACCCCCAATCCCCATGGTCACGCCCAGGGCAGCCACGGCCTGGCACAGTGCTATGTCACAGAGGGCACAGGAGGGCCTCACATTCCCCAATGACTAGCTCGGGGGGGCATCAGGTTCTTGCCAGTGGTACCCATGAACGTGGGCACGGGTTGTGTACGAAGAAATGGCAAAATAATACAGCTAGCTCAGCACACAGCTTGCGGAAGAAGTTCCAGAAATGGGTGACTCTCACTTCCCTCTGAATGCAGGCCATGCCTTTAATTAGTCACTTTGGGTGCTCTTCCGAAGGGGGATGTCCCACCTCACCAGTGATCTTCAGCCAATCATGGGCATGGTTCACCTTACCAACGGGGACCTGAGAGCAGAAGACTGATGATTAGGTGGATAATAATACAATACTCTACTTTACCTTGAATTTGATCAGATTCAAACAGAGTGGACAATGTTATTTAAACATTCTTCATGTGTACCCTTTAATACCATTTTCATCCCAATTCCAGACCTTTTCATTCTGCAATGGTGAAGATGAGAATTACCAGTATTCATACATGCTAAGAGTTTATATTATCCCCTATCAACCAGAATCTCCACTATTTACCTTTTGCCACTTACAATGACCTTGGAAAGAATGCAGAGTAGAGGGGCCTTGAATGGAAGAACTAGGCTAACAAATCACGAGCATTCCAGTGGCAATCCACGACCTTGGAAAGAGTGCAGGGTAGAGGGGCCTTGAATGGATGAACTAGGCTAACAAACCACCAGCATTCGTTGACCTGCTTGCACATCCTTACCCCGGCCTGAGCCATGCCGAAGCGTCCCGGGTTCATCGGACAGACGCGGCTGACAGCCGAAGGGAATCGTCTGTCCGCAGCAACAGTATGTCTAATCGAAGCAGCAGTGCAGTTCACAGGCATACTCCAGTGGATTGTAGCGCACGGGCTCACGAAACGACAGGTGGCGAAGGTGAACTTTCAGCTCCAACTCCACGTGCAGAAAACCGGAGGCTACCATGGAACCGTACAACATTGACCACCTGACCCAGTGTGAGTGAACAAATGTGGTTCTCCTCCGGTTCGTCCTTCTCCACAACTCCCTTTCCATCTCTGCAAAGAAAGCAATGGTATTTAGCTTATTAATGGGAGTGCTAACTCAGTTAGCCCTCAACGTTAGTGCCTATTACATTCAATATCCACATACACAATTACGAGTTATTTTAAAGTAGGCATAACAGTGATATAATGCGCAGCTCTCTTATACCAGAACGGTTGCATTACTGTATTTAAAACAGCACCTTTGTCGCTGTAGTTGCTCTGTACCTTTGGAGTTCATGTCTGTTCACCCTGAACGGATGTTTTCCGGCAACAAAGCCAAGCAATTGCATTCTGGGAGTGATAGTTCCACGCAGATAGGCTACTAGCCATTCTAAACGAGGTGGTGCTTTTTGTTTTATGTAAACAGCACCACCTACCGTTGACTGCACTAATATCAAATGGCATGTTTCTACGGAAACACAGAAGTATGCCTATTTTATATCCTGTTTCAAAGCTCAATGGTTTTCCGTCTCTGATAAGAGTGTCCTCGGATCTGTACATAGACGGGTTCGACAAGACGACACACACACACTTAAATAGGTAACACTACAAACAAAAGCTATAGTAAATATGGGTAGTCTGTTTACTTGGAGCCATCCTCCCTCTCTCTCTCTCTCTCCCTCTAATTTAATTTATTGACATGTGAAACATATGTTAACATTGCCAAAGCAAGTGAAGTAGATAATAAACAAAAATGAAATTGACAATACATATAAACAGTAAACATTACACTCACAGAAATTCCAAAAGAATAAAGACATTTCAAATGTCATATTATGTCTATATACAGTGTTGTAACAGTAAAATAAATAAACATCAATATGGGTTGAATTTTCAATTTGTTTGTTCTTCACTGGTTGCCCTTCCCTTGTGGCAAAAGTACAGTGATGTACTGGGCCGTACGTGGGCTGTAGTGCCTTATGGTCGGAGGCAGAGCAGTTGCCATACCAGGCAGTGATGCAACCAGTCAAGATGCTCTCGATGGTACAGCAGTATAACTTTTTGAGGATCTGAAGACCCATGCCAAATCTTTTCAATGTCCTGATGGGGAATATGTGTTATCCTGCCCTCTTCACAGCTGTCTTTGTGTGTTTGGACCAGAAGAGTTTGTTAGTAATGTGGACACCATGGAACTTGAAGCTCTCGAGCTGTAGATAAGAATGGGGGTGTGTTCGGCCCTCCTTTTCCTGCAGTCCACGATCATCTCCTTTGTCTTGATCACATCGAGGGAGAGGTTGTTATCCTGGCAACACACTGCCAGGTCTCTGACCTCCTCCCTATAGGCTGTCTCATCGTTGTCGATGATCAGGCCTACCACTGTTGTGTCGTCGGAAAACTTAATGATGATGTTGGAGTCATGCTTGGCCATGCAGTCATGGGTGAACAGGGAGTACAGGAGGGGACTGAGCACGCACCCCTGAGGGGCCCCCGTGTTGAGGATCAACGTGGCAGATGTGTTGTTACCTACCCTTACCACCTGGGAGCAGGCCGTCAGGAAGTCCAGGATCCAGTTGCAGAGGAGGGTGTTTAGTACCAAGGGTCATTAGCTTAATGATGTGCTTTGAGGGCACTATAGTGTTGAACACTGAGCTGTAGTCAATAGCATTCTCACGTAGGTGTTCCTTTTGTCCAGGTGGGAAAGGGCAGTGTGGAGAGCAATATAAATTGCATCATCTGTGGATCTGTTGGGGCGTTATGCAAATTGGAGTGGGTCTAGGGTTTCTGGGATAATGGTGTTGATGAGAGCCATGACCAGCCTTTCAAAGCACTTCATGACTACAGATGTGAGTGCTATGGGTCATTAGCCATTTATGGAGGTTACCTTGATGTTATTGGGCACAGGGAACGTGGTGGTCAGCTTGAAACAAGTTGGGGTTTGTTATTTAAAAAAATATTTCACCTTTGTTTAGCCAGGTAGGCTAGTTGAAAACAAGTTCTCATTTACAACTGCGATCTGGCCAAGATAAAGCAAACCAGTTCGACAAATACAACAACACAGAGATACATATGGAATAAACAAACATACAGTCAATAATACAGTAGAAAATAAGAAGGAAATACTGTATACAGTGTGTGCAAATGAGGTAAGATAAGGGAGGTAAGGCAATAAAATAGGCCATAGTGGCGAGGTAATTACGATATAGAAATTTAACACTGGAGTGATAGATTTGCAGAAGATGAATGGGCAAGTAGAGATACTGGGGTGCAAAGGAGCAAAATAAATAAATACAGTGTGGGGATGAGGTAGTTGGATGGGCTATTTACAGATGGGCTATGTACAGGTGCAATGATCTGTGAGCTGCTCTGACAGCTGGTGCTTAAAGTTAGTGAGGGAGATAAGAGTCTCCAGCTTCAGCGATTTTTGCAGTTCGTTCCAGTCATTGGCAGCAGAGAACTGGAAGGAAAGTCGGCCAAAGTAGGATTTGGCTTTGGGGGTGACCAGTGAAATATACCTGTGGGTGCTGCTATGGTGACCAGTGAACTGAGATAAGGCGGGGTTTTACCTAGCAAAGACTTGTAGACGACCTGGAGCCAGTGGGTTTGGCGACGAGTAGGAAGCGAGGGCCAGCCAACGAGAGCATACAGGTCGTAGTGGTGGGTAGTATATGGGGCTTTGGTGACAAAATGTATGGCACTGTGTTAGACTGCATCCACTTTGTTGAGTAGAGTTTTGTTGGCTATTTTGTAAATGACATCGCCAAAGTCAAGGATCGGTAGGATAGTCAGTTTTACGAGGGTATGTTTGGCAGCGTAAGTGAAGGATGCTTTGTTGCGAAATAGGAAGCCAATTCTAGATTTCATTTTGGATTGGAGATGCTTAATGTGAGTCTGGAAGGAGAGTTTACAGTCTAACCAGACACCTGGGTATTTGTAGTTGTCCACATATTCTAGGTCAGAACCGTCCATAGTAATGATGCTGGACGGACGGGCAGGTGCGGGCAGCGATCGGTTGAATAGCATGCATTTAGTTTTACTTACATTTAAGAGTAGTTGGAGGCCACGGAAGGAGAGTTGTATGGTATTGAAGCTCATCTGGAGGTTAGTTAGCACAGTGTCCAAAGAAGGGCCAGAAGTATACAGAATGGTGTCATCTGCGTAGAGGTGGATCAGAGAATCACCAGCAGCAAGCGCGACATCATTGATGTATACAGAGAAAAGAGTCAGCCTGACAATTGTGGCACCCCCATAGAGACTACCAGAGGTCCGGACAACAGACCCTCTGATTTGACACACTGAACTCTGTCTGAGAAGTAGTTGGTGAACCAGGCGAAGCAGTCATTTGAGAAACCAAGACTGTTGAGTCTGCCGATAAGAATGTGATGATTGACAGAGTCGAAAGCCTTGGCCAGGTCGATGAATACGGCTGCACAGTAATGTCTCTTATCGATGGCGGTTATGATGTCGTTTAGGACCTTGAGCGTGGCTGAAGTGCACCCATGACCAGCTTGGAAGCCAGATTGCATTGCGGAGAAGCTGCGGTGGGATTTGAAATGGTCGGCGATCTGTTTGTTAACTTGGCTTTCGAAGACCTTAGAAAGGCAGGGTAGGATAGATATAGGTCTGTAGCAGTTTCAGTCTAGAGTGTCTCCCCCTTTGAAGATGGGGAAGACCGAGGAAGCTTTCCAATCTTTGGGGATCTCAGACGATACGAAAGAGAGTTTGAACAGGCTAGTAATAGGGGTTGCAACAATTTTGGCAGATCATTTTAGAAAGAGAGGGTCCAGATTTTCTAGCCTGGCTGATTTGTAGGGGTCCAGATTTTGGTATTAAAGACTTAGTCAGGGACAGGTTGATAATGTCAGTGAAGACACTTGCAAGTTGATCAGCGCATGCCAGGACAGAGAAGAGCTTGGACTGGGCTGAGCGGGAGCTTTGACTGGGCCAAGAGACCAGAGGTGGCAAAGCTCTGGTTGGGGTGTAGGGTTTGAGCTTGAAGGTAGGGAGGGGTAGTTCCTCTTGCTGCTTCGTATGCAAGTACCATGTTGTTATATTGGATAAAAGCATCGGTTGGAAACCAGTGGAGTGTGAGGAGGAGCGAGGTGACATGGGTGAATTAGGGAAGGTTGAACACCAGGGAGGCTGCAGCTTTCTGGTTAAAACCACTTCTGGGAAATTTTGAATATTACATTGAATGAACTACAGGACAAAATGCAAACCTTCTAACCCTAAAAGGCCTGTGGTGTTGATGGTATCCTAAATGAAATTATAAAATATACAGACCACAAATTGCAAATGAATATACATAAACTCTTTAAGTTGCTCTTCCTCCTGGGGAAGGCCTGCCCAATCCAAGACCTCTCCATCACAGTTGACAACTCCATGGTGTCTCCCTCCCAGAGTGCAAAGAACCTTGGCGTGACCCTGGACACCCTGTCATTCTCTGCCAACATCAAAGCAGTGACCCGCTCCTGCAGGTTCATGCTCTACAACATCTGCAGAGTATGACCCTATCTCACACAGGATGCCTAGACTTCTGCAACTTGCAACTTATTTTCTATGGATTCTTCAATTACATTGAGATGGTATCTGACGAGCTGTTCCTTCTTTTTCCTTACTGTTTTTCTGTACTGTTTTAGTGTTTCACCACAGTGAAGGCTCAGATCTTGGTCTCTGTGCTTTTGGTTGGATAGGTTTCACAATTTATTTATATGGTTTCTCTCTCTCTTTCTGCAGACAAGTAATACAAAAATGTAAACTAGTAAAGTAAAAAAATGGCATTTGGATCAACCAGTCTATAATCTTAATGGGCAACAAGGAAACAAAGGAGAAAGAAGACATACATGGCCAGTTTGGTGGCTATCAGGCTCAATTATAAACTGATGATTTACTTGTACAATTCTCTCTCTCTCTCTCCTTATCCTTTGCATGACCTGGAACACGGAGAAAGTAGCATTAGCAAAGCTTTGACACTCATAGCAAGATGGTAGACGAACCCTGCCATCGATCTTTGATGTTACTAATGGCTGCGCAATTACTTATTACTGACGTGTGTCAGTGTTATCTCCTGTCCTCTGAGACTCCAGGTCAAAGGTTAAACACATTGCTACAGTTTTTTTATTAGTGACATTTATGCAATTACTGTTGGCATTAAAAGCTTCCTATCTGCAAAAAAAACACTGTGGTAAATACTACATTTTTGTCCCCAAAACCACTACAGTTCGCAAAAACACTACACATTTTTAAAGATATCGTAAATACTACAGCATTTAATAAGCTTATACACTGCCCATTCCCCTCCCCTATATCACAGTTTGTGCCACCCATAACCATAACCTACATATATACAAGTATAGACCATATATTGTGTTCCCTACAGGTTATAGAAAAAAGCAGAAGCTCTGAACTATCCTATCAGCAGGGTAGCCTAGTGGTTAGAGCGTTGGACTAGTAACCGAAAGGTTGCAAGTTCGAATCCCCGAGCTGACAAGGTACAAATCTGTCGTTCTGCCCCTGAACAGGCAGCTAACCCACTGTTCCTAGGCCGTCATTGAAAATAAGAATTTGTTCTTAACTGACTTGCCTAGTAAAATAAAATAAAATCTGACCCAAGTCCCACCTGCCTACAGGTTATGGAAAATGTGCTCTTTCAGTATTCCTCCAGTATGGAAGAGTCTGCAAAAACACTACAGTAAAAACTACAATCTGCAAAAACACCACATGACTATAGAATATGGCATATTACAGTTTTCTTTTACTACAGTATATATACTATAGTTAAATACTACTGTATGCTACAGTATAGTCTGCAAAAACCCTACAGGTTTGTAGTTTCAGCTTGTGAAATATTGCCATGCTCTGAACCTTCCCACATGAAGAAATACTATTCAGTATTTGTCTACAACATCCTGTAACTGTTTCATAGGCGTTCTTGACCATCTGTGCCAATTCTAGGTGACAATATACTCAACTGAAAATGGATCAATGTTTCTACAACACTTTCTTTGCACTTTTATTCATGGCAGTGGTCCACAGTTATTGAACAATAATTGAACCGCTAATAAAGTATAACAAACACATTTCTAACACTAATGGCAGATGTTCAAAGGTGATGTAATTATTTTCCGTATTGATGATTTATCATAGATTTTTCCTGGTGGGTGTATCTTCGTTTTTTTAATGTTGTATATCTCATGATCCTCTCTTCAATGCAGAGATAAACAAACCAGTGAAAGAATGCTGAAGAAAAACAGGAGAGACAGAAAGAGAGATATACACCTGGAGGAAGAGTAGGACATGGGGGAAATTGAAAAATAGAAAGAGAGGGAGGGAGAGAATGCAGTAAAGGAGTGACTGGGAGAGATGACAGGAGTGTTACATTTGAGACCGGGGCTCCAGCTCCTCCGTGCAGCCCGTCTGGTGCTGTTGCCATGGCAGCAGCAGCAGCCCTGTATCCGCAGCACAGGCAGAGAGCCTGCAGTCCCCAACAACACACACCCCTCCCACGCCTGACCTGCAGCTGAACCTGAGTGAGGTCGTAGGTCGATGGCTGGCAGCATATGGAGGACAGTGAGCAATGAGTAGGGGATAGAGAGAAGGAGGGAGTGAGAGAGAAAGAGGAGTATGTGCCACACAGATGGGGAGAGGGAGGGGGGGGGCTGAACAGAATCTAATTATCATACAAGGAAAAGATGGTATTGACAGTGGAAGGGTTTTTATTTGTTTCACCATTAAAAAATAGACTTCCTATCTCTTTTGTTTTCCTATTATTATTTGAGGGGTGGGACGGCCATTTTTGCTTATGCAGTGTTCTTTATGGATATGTGCGGGTGTTTGAAGAAAGGGGTTGAAACATGGCAAATCGAAATACCGACAGACACTTCAATCAATTTCACCATGGATCATTTAACCCCCGTGTGCATGTATCTCTATGAGTGTGTGTTGGCGTCTTCATGTTGAAGATGAGTGAGGATGGAGGAAGCATAGGTGTACTTGTTCCTGTTTGCGAAATGATTTTGCCTGCATGTCTCTGTGCATTCTGCGTGAATTTGTCTTGGTACAATGTCTCACAATGGTGTTAGACACGGCACATTTTGAGCTATGTGTTGTTCACTGTACCTGTCCTGCGTGGCTGTGTATATTGTGTGTGTGTGTGTGTATCGTAAGTGTGTTTGCATTTATTCATGTCTGAACGGCACACTGTTAGATGAGCTCGCTTGATAGATGGTATTTAAACATCTCCCTGTACTTTCCCCTATCGAGCTCAGGGAGTGTGTGTCTGTGTGTGCCTGTCGGGTGCCTGTCGGGTGCCTGTATGTGGGTGCCTGTGTGTGGGTGCCTGTGTGTGGGTGCCTGTGTGTGGGTGCCTGTCGGGTGCCTGTGTGTGGGTGCCTGTCGGGTGCCTGTGTGTGGGTGCCTATCGGTTGCCTGTGTGTGGGTGCCTGTGTGTGGGTGCCTGTCGGGTGCCTGTGTGTGGGTGCCTGTGTGTGGGTGCCTGTCGGGTGCCTGTGTGTGGGTGCCTGTCGGGTGCCTGTGTGTGGGTGCCTGTCGGGTGCCTGTGTGTGGGTGCCTGTCGGGTGCCTGTGTGTGGGTGCCTGTTTGTGGGTGCCAATAGTGCATCTAAAACTTAGGGGGTGGGGTGAGAGGGTAGGTATTCCTTAAAGAGGTGGGGTTTCAGGTGTCTCCGGAAGGTGGTGTCGAACAGTTTTGACTGGGTGCCTGTGTGTGGGTGCATGCCTTTTGGGGGCCCTAGGCTAAATTGACGGCAGAGAGAAACATGGGCAATTTTACAGGTAATTTCCTGCAATTCTACACATTTTGCCATGACTAACAAAATCAATGGGGTCCCCTGGAGGTCAGGGTGTTTTGTAAAAAAAAAAAAAGAAGAAGTGTCTATTTTGTATTTAAAAATGTTTTTTTCAAGAAATCATATAACTGTTTGACAACACTGTTTGTAAGTTTTCAAATGATATCAAACTCAACCGCTTCTCTTTTGGATGAAGACATGGGCGTCTCATGGTAAGGTGGGATATGCAAACGGACCAACTTTGAGCCCATTTATCTCCTGCATTCTGGTCCAGAACGTCACTTTCTAACCACTTCCACCATGTGCAAACATGTACGGAAGGTTTTGTTCAAATCAAATGGGGTGCAGTCAGGAAGTGATTGATATCGCATGGAATGACCCTATAGTATAATAGTTTACTCCTCTCTAAGATATGAATGAAGTGATGCCCTACGGTCTCTGTCAGTGTTTCTATCTGTTCTAGAATTCTTAACCGGATCTTATCCAGGAGGGACTTGGATACAAGGGGGTCAAGTGAGTTCACCTTTGACTCCTCACCTTACTAAGGGGTCATAGTTGCAGGTCTGATTGTTTTTAGACATACACAGTGTATACATCATAAAGTGTATACATATCTTGTTTTGAAAATAACGATATGGTCATCATTAAAATAATAACCAAATGATCATTGTAATCACCCTTCAGCCATTGTAATGAGTCATTAACAACAATATTCATATTATTAACAATAATATCATATTGTTTCATTATCATCAGTAGCAATAATAGGCAGGGTATTTAGTCAGTACTTGATCAGTAATAGCTGCTGTAAACCCAAGTATTATCGAAATTGTGAGGAAGCAGAGAAAGAAGAGGATATTTGACTGGAGCCTCCATAGAAAATACATCACAGAGCGCCCTCTAGTGGCTTGCTAATATCTCATCATTACCTACACAAGGGCTGATTGTCAAGTGGTATGATGACAATGCAAAGGATGCAAGTGTCACAGAATATGTCTCTCTCTTTCTCATTCACTCGTTGCCCTTCAGACGTCTCCGTCATTCCCCTCCTGTGTTGGTCCCCCGCCACCAGATCCTCGGTCACGGGCCTCTAAACATGTTAGGGAGGTACAGGCAGACATCCACAGGAACCTCTCCATCCATCAGAACACAGGCAATAACTTTAGCAGGGCTCCCTGGGCCAGTCTGGAATGTGCAATGACACAAAGCACACACACACACACACACACACACACACACACACATGCACTAGTAGAATGGACACACGCACACACACATACAGGTAAGCCTCATTCCAAGGTATCTCACACGGGCAAAATGGTACTCAACCACACACGTATGCACACACGCACACACAAACACACATGACACACACATCTCTGCCTCATTCCAAGTCATCATCCCATATATGCAAATACAACACCTTGCAGTGATGATCCCGATCGTCTACACACACACACACACACACCTTCCCAGCTTTGACCTCTAGAAGCTCTCCGACTAGAGGCTGGATGAGGGGCGGTGAGAGGGTCATCATCCGTCTGCCTCCCTGTGACCATGCCCTGACCCCAACCTCTAACCACACACACACACACACACACACACACATTACCCCAGACAGCTCTCCCTCTCTCCCCAGTCCTTCTCTGTTCTTTCCAAATGCCAAGCCTATTGGTCCCATTCAGCACTGCCTAATGAGTCCCTTACAAAGCCATCAGCTCTACTGCACTGGCTGAGGTAAGCTAGAGGCTAGAGGAAAATGTTCACTAATATACATGATCTGCTTTCGAATATCTATTGCCTTATTAGTTGCAGAGGGATCTTATTGTGGTCAAGTGGTTAACCAATATTTTACTATCTGTAATATAAAGTTATGAAAGCAAATAAATCTGTAACTGGTATGTGGCAATGTGTAATCTGATTGAAGTACTATAATGCTTTATTGTTGATTCCTCCCTGTGTGTCTCTTTTTAAGTCCAGACCTGGGTAACAGGAACTAGATCCCCCCCCCCTGAGCTTTCAGAGTGATATCTAAGCTTTTTTCAAAAAAGATTTCCCTTTCTACCTAAGTTATCATATGCATTAAGACATTATATGCTATTATACTATAATTTTCTGTACACTGGCTATAGATAAGAGCAACAGCTAAATGAATAAATGTAGTACAGTAAGAGCATCAGTGAGGTCTGATGTGATCTCCAGGCCAGGCAGACTAAACGAATGCAGATCCTGCGTGGTGCCTGGTACAGTGAGTACAGGATGTGGACCACATGCTCTATCTGATGATGATTAGGCTGTGCTCCTGGATTACCCTGTCACACCACTCAACTCCTACATCATCGAGCCACTGTTTCATCTTCAAGTGTCTCCGCTGCCTGCGGCGGGCTGCGAGTACCCTCGGTGTGTGTGTGTGTGACTTCTTTGCGAGTACCCTCGGTGTGTGTGTGTGTGCGTTTGTCTGTCGACCTTCCCTGTCTCTGTGCACAGCTGTTCCATACTTTCACCCCCCCCCATTCCTCTTCTCCCTCTCCTCAGGGTGTATACAAATCTACAC
Organism: Oncorhynchus gorbuscha; assembly: GCF_021184085.1. Taxonomy (NCBI): domain Eukaryota; kingdom Metazoa; phylum Chordata; class Actinopteri; order Salmoniformes; family Salmonidae; genus Oncorhynchus; species Oncorhynchus gorbuscha. The sequence continues at coordinate 43,466,094 of NC_060190.1, read as the reverse complement.
CAGAAAAAAAGTATCTCTCCCTCCATCTTTGTGCAGCCTTTAGCGTATCTTTCTCTTGTCCTCTACTGCTCACCTCCCCTGCCTCCTCCCCTGCCTCCTACCCTGCCTCCTACCCTCTCCTCTTTTCTTCATATCTTTCTCTCTTACTCTCCATTCTTTCTCTTCCCCTTTCCTTCCCTCTCTTTCTCCTTTGCGCTTTCTTCTCTTATCTCCAGCTCCCTCCCTCACCTCTCTTTCTCATTCGCTCCCTCCCCGTCTACCCCTCCCTCCCTCTCTCGCTCTCTCTCCCTCTCTGATGGATAACCTTCCCCTCCCGTTGAACTCCTCTGATAATCCAGGGGAAGCAGTAAGAGAGCTTCCATCAGCAACGCTGACAGAGCCGCAAGCCGCTGCAGTCTGACATACCGCCACTGTGTGTGTGTGTGTGTGTGTGTGTGTGTGTGTGTGTGTGTGTGTGTGTGTGTGTGTGTGTGTGTGTGTGTGTGTGTGTGTGTGTGTGTGTGTGTGTGTGTGTGTGTGTGTGTGTGTGTGTGTGTGTGTGTGTGTGCGTGTGCGTGTGTGTAATCAACGTTTATTTGTAAACAACAGGTGTCAGCTAACAGTGAAATGCTTACTTACAGGCCCTTCCCAACATTGCAGAGAGAAAAATACATAGAAAAGTCATAGAAGGATAATAACACAAGGAATAAATACACAATGAGGAGCAATAACTTCTGCTATATACATGGGGTACCAGTACCGAGTCGATGTGCAGGGGTACAAGGTCATTGAGGAAGGGATACATGCATAAATGCAGATAGCAGCTATTTGGTTAACTATTTAACTAACTATTTAACACTATTATGGCTTGGGGGTAGAAGCTTTTCAGGGTCCTGTTGGTTCTAGACTTGATGCATCGGTACTGCTTGCCGTGCGGTAGCATAGAGAACAGTCTATGACTTGGCTGGCGGAAGTCTTTCACAATTTTTAGGGCCTTCCTCTGACACCGCCTGGTATAGAGGTCATGGATGGCAGGGAGCTCGGCCCCAGTGATATACTGTACCATACACACTACCCTCAGTAACGCCTTGTGGTCATATGCCAAGCAGTTGCCATACCAAGCAGTGATGTAGCCAGTCAATATGCTCTCAATGGTGCAGCTGTAGAACTTCTTGAGGATATGATGGTCCATGCCAAATCTTTTCAGTCTCCTGAGGGTGTGTGTGTTTGTGTGTGTGTGTGTGGTGCGCACACAGGATAGCTGCAATATTACATTATGCATGTCTGATATGTTTGCTTGTGCTCTTTGTAGCATAACTTAGCTGAGATTTTATAAACATGTGTGGATACACTGAGTGTACAAAACATTATGAACACCTGCTCTTTCCATGACATAGACTGACCAGGTGAATCCGGGTGAAGGCTATGTTCCCTTATTGATGTCACTTGTTAAATCCACTTCAATCAGTGTCGATGAAGGGAGACAGGTTAAAGAAAGATGTTTACGCCTTGAGACAATTGAGACATGGATTGTATCGAAGAGCCCTTACTGCTGCTCGATCATCCTATTTTTCCAACTGAATTGAGGAAAATAAGAACAATCCGAAATGTATTTTTGATACTGTTGCAAAGCTAACTAAAAAGCAGCATTCCCCAAGTGAGGATGGCTTTCACTTCAGCAGTAATAAATTCATGAACTTCTTTGAGGAACAGATCATGATTATTAGAAAGCAAATTACGGACTCCTCTTTAAATCTGCGTATTCCTTCAAAGCTCAGTTGTCCTGAGTCTGCACAATTCTGCCAGGACCTAGGATCAAGAGAGACACTCAAGTGTTTTAGTACTATATCACTTGACACAATGATCCAATTTGTAAGTCGCTCTGGATAAGAGCGTCTGCTAAATGACTTAAATGTAAATGTAAATGATGAAAATAATCATGGCCTCTAAACCTTCAAGCTGCATACTGGACCCTATTCCAACTAAACTACTGAAAGAGCTGCTTCCTGTGCTTGGCCCTCCTATGTTGAACATATTAAACGGCTCTCTATCCACCGGATGTGTACCAAACTCACTAAAAGTGGCAGTAATAAAGCCTCTCTTGAAAAAGCCAAACCTTGACCCAGAAAATATAAAAAACTATCGACCTATATCGAATCTTCCATTCCTCTCAAAAAAGGCTGTTGCAAAGAAACTCACTGCCTTCCTGAAGACAAACAATGTATACGAAATGCTTCAGTCTGGTTTTAGACCCCATCATAGCACTGACTGCATTTGTGAAGGTGGTAAATGACCTTTTAATGGCATCAGACCGAGGCTCTGCATCTGTCCTCGTGCTCCTAGACCTTAGTGCTGCTTTTGATACCATCAATCACCACATTCTTTTGGAGAGATTGGAAACTCTAATTGATCTACACAGACAAGTTCTTTCCTGGTTTAGAGCTTATCTGTTGGAAAGATATCAGTTCATCTCTGTGGATGGTATGTCCTCTGACAAATCAACTGTAAATTATAGTGTTCCTCAAGGTTCCGTTTTAGGACCACTATTGTTTTCACTACATATTTTACCTCTTGGGGATGTCATTCAGAAACATAATGTTAACTTTCACTGCTATGCGGATGACACACAGCTGTACATTTCAACGAAACATGGTGAAGCCCAAAAATTGCCCTCGCTAGAAGCCTGTGTTTCAGACATAAGGAAATGGATGGCTGCAAACTTTCTACAGATGCTTGTTCTAGGTCCCAAGAAACAAAGAGATCTTCTGTTAAATCTGACAATTAATCTTAATGGTTGTACAGTCGTCTCAAATAAAACTGTGAAGGACCTTGACGTTACTCTGGACTCTGATCTCTCTTTTGACGAACATATCAAGACTGTTTCAAGGACAGCTTTTTTCCATCTACGTGACATTGCAAAAATCTGAAACTTTCTGTCCAAAAATGATGCAGATAAATGTATCCATTCTTTTGTTACTTCTAGGTTAGACTACTGCAATGCTCTACTTTCAGGCTACCCAGATAAAGCACTAAATAAACTTCAGTTCGTGCTAAATACAGCTGCTAGAATCCAGACTAGAACCAAAAAAAATGATAATTTCACTCCAGTGCTAGCCTCCCTACACTGGCTTCCTGTCAAGGCAAGGGCTGATTTCAAGATTTTACTGCTAACCTACAAAGCATTACATGGGCTTGCTCATACCTATCTTTCTGATTTGGTCCTGCCGTACATACCTATACGTACGCTACGGTCACAAGACGCAGGCCTCCTAATTGTGCCTAGAATTTCTAAGCAAACAGCCGGAGGCAGGGCTTTCTCCTATAGAGCTCCATTTTTATGGAATGGTCTGCCTACCCATGTGAGAGACGCAAACTCGGAGGGGTGCGTCACTTGAGTGGGTTGAGTCACTGATGTGATCTTCCTGTCTGGGTTGGCGCCCCCCCCCACCTTGGGTTGTGCCGTGGCGGAGATCTTGGTGGGCTATACTCGGCCTTGTCTCAGGATGGTAGGTTGATGGTTGAGGATATCCCTCTAGTGGTGTGGGGGCTGTGCTTTGGCAATGTGTGTGGGGTTATATCCTTCCTTTTTGGCCCTGTCCGGGGGTATCATCGGATAGGGCCACAGTGTCTCCTGACCCCTCCTGTCTCAGCCTCCAGTATTTATGCTGTAGTAGTTTATGTGTCGGGGGGCTAGGGTCAGTTTGTTATGTCTGGAGTACTTCTCCTGTTTTATCCTGTGTCCTGTGTGAATTTAAGTATGCTCTCTCTAATTCTCTCTTTCTCTCTCTCTCTCTCTCTCTCTCTCTCTCTCTCTCTCTCTCTCTCTCTCTCTCTCTCTCTCTCTCTCGGAGGACCTGAGCCCTAGGACCATGGCTCAGGACTACATGGCATGATGACTCCTTGCTGTCACCAGTCCACCTGGCCGTGCTGCTGCTCCAGTTTCAACTATTCTGCCTGCAGCTATGGAATCCTGATCTGTTCACCGGATGTGCTACCTGTCCCAGACCTATTACTTGACCGTGCTGGTCATTTATGAACATTTGAACATCTTGGCCATGTTCTGTTATAATCTCCACCCGGCACAGCCAGAAGCGGACTGGCCACCCCTCATAGCCTGGTTCCTCTCTAGGTTTCTTCCTAGGTTTTGGCCTTTCTAGGGAGATTTTCCTAGCCAACGTGCTTTTGACCTTTGGGCCGCCTGTTGCTAACCATGCTTAAGGAGTCCACATGCTTCACAGTCAAAACAGTTTTTTTTTAAATCAAGAACCTTGAGACCTGGTGAACAGCACTGTAGGACTTTATTAAACCTCTTAATCTCTCTGAATTCATTTCCATATAACAGCATGTTGTTATGATGCGTTTGTATTCCAGTCATTGCAGCCAGAGCATCTCCAGGTCTCTCCGCCCGCTGTGTTTTGTCCTAAATGGAGCAGTAAGCCAGGCCTCATTTAGCTCTCCATGGGGAAAAGCCATTTCCATCTCCATCCTCCTCTCCTCATCTATTTCCCACATTAAGAGACCCAAAATAACAACAGACAAAAAATATCCAAATCACATTACATTGTAATGTAGTAAAGACCCCTCATCAGAGTGCTTCAAGCGACACCTAGTGATGAAAGGGGATATTGCATGGTCTGCGTATTTCGACAAATTGCCACAAATAGCCACAAATAACCACAAATGGCTATTGATGTGGACGGGGAACACAAAGAGTACTTCAATGCAAATTGTGTAGAAATTGATCCGTTATGTAGAAGGGAGAGTCAATAAGAGGACAAAGACTGTGTGGTGGAGCAGCTTGTGACCTCATGCACAGGGAGAACAGACTCTTCCAAAGAAAGGATTGGAGATATAGAACACACCCTCGGTCCATTAGACTTCATCATGAAAAACAACAGGTTCTTATAAGAGTCTATAATTACGGCCCAGAGTTTTCCTGGCTGTAACGATGGCTGCTTACAGTTTGAGCACATAACTCAAGGCCGAAAGCTACCTGATGTGCTGACAGCCTCTAATGATTATAATCAAGTCATTTTGACTGTCAGGATGATCACTGTCGGACTCATAGGAAATGTAAATTCTTTATCAGGGATCTCAATGTAATTTCAGGTATTGTCATGGAAATGGCCCATCAGTTATTTAACTAGGCAAGTCACTTAAGGACAAATGCTTATTTTCAATGACGGCCTAGGAACAGTGGGTCAACTGCCTTGTTCAGGGGTAAAACAGCATATTTTTACCTTGTCAGCTCTGGGAATTCGATCTTGCAACCTTCCGGTTACTAGTCCAACACTCTAACCACCAGGCTACCTGCTTATGTTATGCCACTAGTGAACTTTGTGAGAGTATTGGAAAATGTCTGAACATGAAGTAAGTATTTTTGTATTTGAGATTCGATTGAGGTGTTCATTTGTGTAGTGCTTGAGCAGGTGTGAGGTTGAAGAATGAGTGAGTGAGTGAGTGAGTGAGTGAGTGAGTGAGTGAGTGAGTGAGTGAGTGAGTGAGTGAGTGAGTGAGTGAGTGAGTGAGTGAGTGAGTGAGGGAGGGAGGGAGGGAGTGAACCTCCGAAGAGGACAGAGTGATTGATCACACATAGGTAGCTATGTGAGTGCAAGTTCCACTGTTCCCCTGTCACTCAGCTCCTCCTCTGTGTGTGTGTGTGACTCTGTGTGCATGTATGTGTAGTGGGAAAAGTTACCTGTACGCAGGTGACTCTTCCTCATCTTCTTCTCCTCTTCCTCTCTCCTCCATCCTCCAACTCCGCCCCTAATTCCTCTGACTGCGGCTTATTTTGAGCTTCCACATTTCTTGTTGACATTTCAGAAGGCTGGATATAAGCAAGAGCACGATGACCGTGGAGAGGTGAAGAGAGGTGAAAATCAGATAAGGGGAGGGAGGGATTCCAGCACCATCAGAAATGTCAAATTATTCAACCTGTGAACATTCTGTACAATGTTGATTGTGATTGAAACAATATTGTTTGTAGAATACTATATTGTGATTAATAGAATATAATTCAGTCTAATATAACGGTCTATATATTAGAGACTGTTTTTCTAAAATAGCTAGCTGCCTTTTGGTGTTTGTACCTGGCAGGTCTGTTTTAGTGGCGCTAATGGGCACAGAGAATGGTTCAATGTCTCCCCCTGGTGGTTAATTTGTCCTCTTCAGTTATTTTTTTTATTATGGACTAATATAGCTGCTTTATGGGGATCTACTGAGTCGTGAGTCATGACTTCATTTTTCGTTTTCGAAAAATTATATCATTTATGTAAATCATCTCAGTTAATAACAATCCTCATATTTCCCTGGATACTGTTCTGGACTCAGTCAGAATTGTAGCATGTACAACTCTAAGAGCAATTGATGTTTATAAAAAAAAATGTAAAATACGGACTGCTGCACGTACATTTCCACAGCCCACTGCTGCACCTTCACTCCTTCACCTTTAAGTCCCAACACGAGCACGGACGTAAAGGCGGAAGCGCGCGCACGCACACACACACACACACACACACACACACACACACACACACACACACACACACACACACACACACACACACACACACACACACACACACACACACACACACACACACACACACACACACCTCCCCTCGAGCTGCAGTGTTTTTATGGTGGGCAATTTAGGTGCAGCTGCTCTCTCAGTGATCTCAGAGCTGGGGAGGCTGAAGCCTCAAGTGCAATAAACGGCAGGCCACTGCAGATGGTGCAGACAGA